>NW_026947612.1:600000-813289 GCF_034190915.1 Cavia porcellus | reverse complement strand
GCCGCGAATGGCAATGTAGGATGGAGAAAAGCACCGCGGGGTGGTCAGAATGGGGAGGTCAGGGAACATGCAGTGGCAATGTACGATAGGTTTCTGAAAAACATCGCGGGGTGGTGCGCATTGTATGGGTGTGTGTTACATTACATTCAGTAGTAGGAGTGAGAAAAACATCACGGGGTGGTGTGAATCGGAGGGTCTGAATTAGGATAGGCAGTGAGTGGCAATGTAGGATGGAGAAAAGCACCGTGGGGTGGTCAGCATGGGGAGGTCAGGGAACATGCAGTGGCAATGTAGGATAGGTTTCTGAAAAACATCGCGGGGTGGTGGGCATTGTATGGGTGTGTGTTACATTACATTCACTAGTAGGAGTGAGAAAAACATCACGGGGTGGTGCGCATTGTATGGGTGTGTGTTACATTAGATTCACTAGAAGGACTGAGAAAAACATCACGGGGTGGTGTCAATCCGGGGTCTGAATTAGGATAGGCAGTGAGTGGCAATGTAGGATGGAGAAAAGCACCGTGGGGTGGTCAGCATGGGGAGGTCAGGGAACATGCAGTGGCAATGTAGGATAGATTTCTGAAAAAGATCGCGGTGTGGTGCGCATTGTATGGGTGTGTGTTACATTACATTCACTAGTAGGAGTGAGAAAAACATCACGGGGTAGTGCGCATTGTATGGGTGTGTGTTACATTACATTCACTAGTAGGAGTGAGAAAAACATCACGTGGTGGTGTGAATCGGAGGGTCTGAATTAGGATAGGCAGTAAGTGGCAATGTAGGATGGAGAAAAGCACCGCGGGGTGGTCAGCATGGGAGGTCAGGGAAAATGCATTGGCAATGTAGGATAGGTTTCTAAAAAACATCTCGGGGTGGTGCGCATTGTATGGGTGTGTGTTACATTACATTCACTAGTAGGAGTGAGAAAAACATCACGGGGTGGTGTGAATCGGAGGGTCTGAATTAGCATAGGCCGCGAATGGCAATGTAGGATGGAGAAAAGCACCGCGGGGTGGTCAGAATGGGGAGGTCAGGGAACATGCAGTGGCAATGTAGGATAGGTTTCTGAAAAACATTGCGGGGTGGTGGGCATTGTATGGGTGTGTGTTACATTACATTCACTAGTAGGAGTGAGAAAAACATCACGGGGTGGTGCGCATTGTATGGGTGTGTGTTACATTACATTCACTAGAAGGACTGAGAAAAACATCACGGGGTGGTGTGAATCCGGGGTCTGAATTAGGATAGGCAGTGAGTGGCAATGTAGGATGGAGAAAAGCACCGTGGGGTGGTCAGCATGGGGAGGTCAGGGAACATGCAGTGGCAATGTAGGATAGATTTCTGAAAAAGATCGCGGTGTGGTGCGCATTGTATGGGTGTGTGTTACATTACATTCACTAGTAGGAGTGAGAAAAACATCACGGGGTGGTGCGCATTGTATGGGTGTGTGTTACATTACATTCACTAGTAGGAGTGAGAAAAACATCACGTGGTGGTGTGAATCGGAGGGTCTGAATTAGGATAGGCAGTAAGTGGCAATGTAGGATGGAGAAAAGCACCGCGGGGTGGTCAGCATGGGGAGGTCAGGGAAAATGCATTGGCAATGTAGGATAGGTTTCTAAAAAACATCTCGGGGTGGTGCGCATTGTTTGGGTGTGTGTTACATTACATTCACTAGTAGGAGTGAGAAAAACATCACGGGGTGGTGCGCATTGTATGTGTGTGTGTTACATTACATGCACTAGTAGGAGTGAGAAAAACATCACGGGGTGGTGTGAATCTGAGGGTCTAAATTAGGATAGGCAGTGAGTGGCAATGTAGGATGGAGAAAAGCCCCGCGGGGTGGTCAGCATAGGGAGGTCAGGGAACATGCAGTGGCAATGTAGGATAGGTTTCTGAAAAACATCGCGGGGTTGTGCGCATTGTATGGGTGTGTGTTACATTACATACACTAGTAGGAGTGAGAAAAACATCACGGGGTGGTGTGCATTGTATGGGTGTGTGTTACATTACATTCACTAGTAGGAGTGAGAAAAACATCACGGGGTGGTGTGAATCGGAGGGTCTGAATTAGCATAGGCCGCGAATGGCAATGTAGGATGGAGAAAAGCACCGCGGGGTGGTCAGAATGGGGAGGTCAGGGAACATGCAGTGGCAATGTACGATAGGTTTCTGAAAAACATCGCGGGGTGGTGCGCATTGTATGGGTGTGTGTTACATTACATTCAGTAGTAGGAGTGAGAAAAACATCACGGGGTGGTGTGAATCGGAGGGTCTGAATTAGGATAGGCAGTGAGTGGCAATGTAGGATGGAGAAAAGCACCGCGGGGTGGTCAGCATGGGGAGGTCAGGGAACATGCAGTGGCAATGTAGGATAGGTTTCTGAAAAACATCGCGGGGTGGTGGGCATTGTATGGGTGTGTGTTACATTACATTCACTAGTAGGAGTGAGAAAAACATCACGGGGTGGTGCGAATTGTATGGGTGTGTGTTACATTACATTCACTAGTAGGAGTGAGAAAAACATCACGGGGTGGTGTGAATCGGAGGGTCTGAATTAGGATAGGCAGAAAGTGGCAATGTAGGATGGAGAAAAGCATCGCGGGGTGGTCAGCATGGGGAGGTCAGGGAACATGCATTGGCAATGTGGGACAGGTTTCTAAAAAACATCTCGGGTTGGTGCGCATTGTATGAGTGTGTGTTACATTACATTCACTAGTAGGAGTGAGAAAAACATCAGGGGGGTGGTGCGCATTGTATGGGTGTGTGTTACATTACATTCACTAGTAGGAGTGAGAAAAACATCACGGGGTGGTGTGCATTGTATGGGTGTGTGTTACATTACATGCACTAGTAGGAGTGAGAAAAACATCACGGGGTGGTGTGAATCGGAGGGTCTGAATTAGGATAGGCAGTTAGTGGCAATGTAGGATGGAGAAAAGCACCGCGGGGTGGTCAGCATGGGGAGGTCAGGGAACATGAAGTGGCAATGTAGGATAGATTTCTGAAAAAGATCGCGGTGTGGTGCGCTTTGTATGGGTGTGTGTTACATTACATTCACTAGTAGGAGTGAGAAAAACATCACGGGGTGGTGCGCATTGTATGGGTGTGTGTTACATTACATTCACTAGTAGGAGTGAGAAAAACATCACGGGGTGTTGTGAATCGGAGGGTCTGAATTAGGATAGGCAGTAAGTGGCAATGTAGGATGGAGAAAAGCACCGCGGGGTGGTCAGCATGGGGAGGTCAGGGAACATGCATTGGCAATGTAGGATAGGTTTCTAAAAAACATCTCGGGGTGGTGCGCATTGTATGGGTGTGTGTCACATTACATTCACTAGTAGGAGTGAGAAAAACATCACGGGGTGGTGCGCATTGTATGGGTGTGTGTTACATTACATTCACTAGTAGGAGTGAGAAAAACATCACGGGGTGGTGCGCATTGTATGTGTGTGTGTTACATTACATGCACTAGTAGGAGTGAGAAAAACATCACGGGGTGGTGTGAATCTGAGGGTCTAAATTAGGATAGGCAGTGAGTGGCAATGTAGGATGGAGAAAAGCCCCGCGGGGTGGTCAGCATAGGGAGGTCAGGGAACATGCAGTGGCAACGTAGGATAGGTTTCTGAAAAACATCGCGGGGTTGTGCGCATTGTATGGGTGTGTGTTACATTACATACACTAGTAGGAGTGAGAAAAACATCACGGGGTGGTGCGCATTGTATGGGTGTGTGTTACATTACATTCACTAGTAGGAGTGAGAAAAACATCACGGGGTGGTGTGAATCGGAGGGTCTGAATTAGCATAGGCCGCGAATGGCAATGTAGGATGGAGAAAAGCACCGCGGGGTGGTCAGAATGGGGAGGTCAGGGAACATGCAGTGGCAATGTACGATAGGTTTCTGAAAAACATCGCGGGGTGGTGCGCATTGTATGGGTGTGTGTTACATTACATTCAGTAGTAGGAGTGAGAAAAACATCACGGGGTGGTGTGAATCGGAGGGTCTGAATTAGGATAGGCAGTGAGTGGCAATGTAGGATGGAGAAAAGCACCGCGGGGTGGTCAGCATGGGGAGGTCAGGGAACATGCAGTGGCAATGTAGGATAGGTTTCTGAAAAACATCGCGGGGTGGTGGGCATTGTATGGGTGTGTGTTACATTACATTCACTAGTAGGAGTGAGAAAAACATCACGGGGTGGTGCGCATTGTATGGGTGTGTGTTACATTACATTCACTAGAAGGACTGAGAAAAACATCACGGGGTGGTGTCAATCCGGGGTCTGAATTAGGATAGGCAGTGAGTGGCAATGTAGGATGGAGAAAAGCACCGTGGGGTGGTCAGCATGGGGAGGTCAGGGAACATGCAGTGGCAATGTAGGATAGATTTCTGAAAAAGATCGCGGTGTGGTGCGCATTGTATGGGTGTGTGTTACATTACATTCACTAGTAGGAGTGAGAAAAACATCACGGGGTGGTGCGCATTGTATGGGTGTGTGTTACATTACATTCACTAGTAGGAGTGAGAAAAACATCACGTGGTGGTGTGAATCGGAGGGTCTGAATTAGGATAGGCAGTAAGTGGCAATGTAGGATGGAGAAAAGCACCGCGGGGTGGTCAGCATGGGGAGGTCAGGGAAAATGCATTGGCAATGTAGGATAGGTTTCTAAAAAACATCTCGGGGTGGTGCGCATTGTATGGGTGTGTGTTACATTACATTCACTAGTAGGAGTGAGAAAAACATCACGGGGTGGTGTGAATCGGAGGGTCTGAATTAGCATAGGCCGCGAATGGCAATGTAGGATGGAGAAAAGCACCGCGGGGTGGTCAGAATGGGGAGGTCAGGGAACATGCAGTGGCAATGTAGGATAGGTTTCTGAAAAACATCGCGGGGTGGTGGGCATTGTATGGGTGTGTGATACATTACATTCACTAGTAGGAGTGAGAAAAACATCACGGGGTGGTGCGCATTGTATGGGTGTGTGTTACATTACATTCACTAGAAGGACTGAGAAAAACATCACGGGGTGGTGTGAATCCGGGGTCTGAATTAGGATAGGCAGTGAGTGGCAATGTAGGATGGAGAAAAGCACCGTGGGGTGGTCAGCATGGGGAGGTCAGGGAACATGCAGTGGCAATGTAGGATAGATTTCTGAAAAAGATCGCGGTGTGGTGCGCATTGTATGGGTGTGTGTTACATTACATTCACTAGTAGGAGTGAGAAAAACATCACGGGGTGGTGCGCATTGTATGGGTGTGTGTTACATTACATTCACTAGTAGGAGTGAGAAAAACATCACGTGGTGGTGTGAATCGGAGGGTCTGAATTAGGATAGGCAGTAAGTGGCAATGTAGGATGGAGAAAAGCTTCGCGGGGTGGTCAGCATGGGGAGGTCAGGGAAAATGCATTGGCAATGTAGGATAGGTTTCTAAAAAACATCTCGGGGTGGTGCGCATTGTATGGGTGTGTGTTACATTACATTCACTAGTAGGAGTGAGAAAAACATCAGGGGGGTGGTGCGCATTGTATGGGTGTGTGTTACATTACATTCACTAGCAGGAGTGAGAAAAACATCACGGGGTGGTGCGCATTGTATGGGTGTGTGTTACATTACATTCACTAGAAGGACTGAGAAAAACATCACGGGGTGGTGTGAATCCGGGGTCTGAATTAGGATAGGCAGTGAGTGGCAATGTAGGATGGAGAAAAGCACCGCGGGGTGGTCAGCATGGGGAGGTCAGGGAACATCCAGTGGCTATGTAGGATAGATTTCTGAAAAAGATCGCGGTGTGGTGCGCATTGTATGGGTGTGTGTTACATTACATTCACTAGTAGGAGTGAGAAAAACATCACGGGGTGGTGCGAATTGTATGGGTGTGTGTTACATTACATTCACTAGTAGGAGTGAGAAAAACATCACGGGGTGGTGTGAATCGGAGGGTCTGAATTAGGATAGGCAGAAAGTGGCAATGTAGGATGGAGAAAAGCATCGCGGGGTGGTCAGCATGGGGAGGTCAGGGAACATGCATTGGCAATGTGGGACAGGTTTCTAAAAAATATCTCGGGGTGGTGCGCATTGTATGAGTGTGTGTTACATTACATTCACTAGTAGGAGTGAGAAAAACATCAGGGGGGTGGTGCGCATTGTATGGGTGTGTGTTACATTACATTCACTAGTAGGAGTGAGAAAAACATCACGGGGTGGTGTGCATTGTATGGGTGTGTGTTACATTACATGCACTAGTAGCAGTGAGAAAAACATCACGGGGTGGTGTGAATCGGAGGGTCTGAATTAGGATAGGCAGTTAGTGGCAATGTAGGATGGAGAAAAGCACCGCGGGGTGGTCAGCATGGGGAGGTCAGGGAACATGAAGTGGCAATGTAGGATAGATTTCTGAAAAAGATCGCGGTGTGGTGCGCTTTGTATGGGTGTGTGTTACATTACATTCACTAGTAGGAGTGAGAAAAACATCACGGGGTGGTGCGCATTGTATGGGTGAGTGTTACATTACATTCACTAGTAGGAGTGAGAAAAACATCACGGGGTGTTGTGAATCGGAGGGTCTGAATTAGGATAGGCAGTAAGTGGCAATGTAGGATGGAGAAAAGCACCGCGGGGTGGTCAGCATGGGGAGGTCAGGGAACATGCATTGGCAATGTAGGATAGGTTTCTAAAAAACATCTCGGGGTGGTGCGCATTGTATGGGTGTGTGTTACATTACATTCACTAGTAGGAGTGAGAAAAACATCACGGGGTGGTGCGCATTGTATGTGTGTGTGTTACATTACATGCACTAGTAGGAGTGAGAAAAACATCACGGGGTGGTGTGAATCTGAGGGTCTAAATTAGGATAGGCAGTGAGTGGCAATGTAGGATGGAGAAAAGCCCCGCGGGGTGGTCAGCATAGGGAGGTCAGGGAACATGCAGTGGCAACGTAGGATAGGTTTCTGAAAAACATCGCGGGGTTGTGCGCATTGTATGGGTGTGTGTTACATTACATACACTAGTAGGAGTGAGAAAAACATCACGGGGTGGTGCGCATTGTATGGGTGTGTGTTACATTACATTCACTGGTAGGAGTGAGAAAAACATCACGGGGTGGTGTGAATCGGAGGGTCTGAATTAGCATAGGCCGCGAATGGCAATGTAGGATGGAGAAAAGCACCGCGGGGTGGTCAGAATGGGGAGGTCAGGGAACATGCAGTGGCAATGTACGATAGGTTTCTGAAAAACATCGCGGGGTGGTGCGCATTGTATGGGTGTGTGTTACATTACATTCAGTAGTAGGAGTGAGAAAAACATCACGGGGTGGTGTGAATCGGAGGGTCTGAATTAGGATAGGCAGTGAGTGGCAATGTAGGATGGAGAAAAGCACCGTGGGGTGGTCAGCATGGGGAGGTCAGGGAACATGCAGTGGCAATGTAGGATAGGTTTCTGAAAAACATCGCGGGGTGGTGGGCATTGTATGGGTGTGTGTTACATTACATTCACTAGTAGGAGTGAGAAAAACATCACGGGGTGGTGCGCATTGTATGGGTGTGTGTTACATTAGATTCACTAGAAGGACTGAGAAAAACATCACGGGGTGGTGTCAATCCGGGGTCTGAATTAGGATAGGCAGTGAGTGGCAATGTAGGATGGAGAAAAGCACCGTGGGGTGGTCAGCATGGGGAGGTCAGGGAACATGCAGTGGCAATGTAGGATAGATTTCTGAAAAAGATCGCGGTGTGGTGCGCATTGTATGGGTGTGTGTTACATTACATTCACTAGTAGGAGTGAGAAAAACATCACGGGGTAGTGCGCATTGTATGGGTGTGTGTTACATTACATTCACTAGTAGGAGTGAGAAAAACATCACGTGGTGGTGTGAATCGGAGGGTCTGAATTAGGATAGGCAGTAAGTGGCAATGTAGGATGGAGAAAAGCACCGCGGGGTGGTCAGCATGGGGAGGTCAGGGAAAATGCATTGGCAATGTAGGATAGGTTTCTAAAAAACATCTCGGGGTGGTGCGCATTGTATGGGTGTGTGTTACATTACATTCACTAGTAGGAGTGAGAAAAACATCACGGGGTGGTGTGAATCGGAGGGTCTGAATTAGCATAGGCCGCGAATGGCAATGTAGGATGGAGAAAAGCACCGCGGGGTGGTCAGAATGGGGAGGTCAGGGAACATGCAGTGGCAATGTAGGATAGGTTTCTGAAAAACATTGCGGGGTGGTGGGCATTGTATGGGTGTGTGTTACATTACATTCACTAGTAGGAGTGAGAAAAACATCACGGGGTGGTGCGCATTGTATGGGTGTGTGTTACATTACATTCACTAGAAGGACTGAGAAAAACATCACGGGGTGGTGTGAATCCGGGGTCTGAATTAGGATAGGCAGTGAGTGGCAATGTAGGATGGAGAAAAGCACCGTGGGGTGGTCAGCATGGGGAGGTCAGGGAACATGCAGTGGCAATGTAGGATAGATTTCTGAAAAAGATCGCGGTGTGGTGCGCATTGTATGGGTGTGTGTTACATTACATTCACTAGTAGGAGTGAGAAAAACATCACGGGGTGGTGCGCATTGTATGGGTGTGTGTTACATTACATTCACTAGTAGGAGTGAGAAAAACATCACGTGGTGGTGTGAATCGGAGGGTCTGAATTAGGATAGGCAGTAAGTGGCAATGTAGGATGGAGAAAAGCACCGCGGGGTGGTCAGCATGGGGAGGTCAGGGAAAATGCATTGGCAATGTAGGATAGGTTTCTAAAAAACATCTCGGGGTGGTGCGCATTGTTTGGGTGTGTGTTACATTACATTCACTAGTAGGAGTGAGAAAAACATCACGGGGTGGTGCGCATTGTATGTGTGTGTGTTACATTACATGCACTAGTAGGAGTGAGAAAAACATCACGGGGTGGTGTGAATCTGAGGGTCTAAATTAGGATAGGCAGTGAGTGGCAATGTAGGATGGAGAAAAGCCCCGCGGGGTGGTCAGCATAGGGAGGTCAGGGAACATGCAGTGGCAATGTAGGATAGGTTTCTGAAAAACATCGCGGGGTTGTGCGCATTGTATGGGTGTGTGTTACATTACATACACTAGTAGGAGTGAGAAAAACATCACGGGGTGGTGTGCATTGTATGGGTGTGTGTTACATTACATTCACTAGTAGGAGTGAGAAAAACATCACGGGGTGGTGTGAATCGGAGGGTCTGAATTAGCATAGGCCGCGAATGGCAATGTAGGATGGAGAAAAGCACCGCGGGGTGGTCAGAATGGGGAGGTCAGGGAACATGCAGTGGCAATGTACGATAGGTTTCTGAAAAACATCGCGGGGTGGTGCGCATTGTATGGGTGTGTGTTACATTACATTCAGTAGTAGGAGTGAGAAAAACATCACGGGGTGGTGTGAATCGGAGGGTCTGAATTAGGATAGGCAGTGAGTGGCAATGTAGGATGGAGAAAAGCACCGCGGGGTGGTCAGCATGGGGAGGTCAGGGAACATGCAGTGGCAATGTAGGATAGGTTTCTGAAAAACATCGCGGGGTGGTGGGCATTGTATGGGTGTGTGTTACATTACATTCACTAGTAGGAGTGAGAAAAACATCACGGGGTGGTGCGCATTGTATGGGTGTGTGTTACATTAGATTCACTAGAAGGACTGAGAAAAACATCACGGGGTGGTGTCAATCCGGGGTCTGAATTAGGATAGGCAGTGAGTGGCAATGTAGGATGGAGAAAAGCACCGTGGGGTGGTCAGCATGGGGAGGTCAGGGAACATGCAGTGGCAATGTAGGATAGATTTCTGAAAAAGATCGCGGTGTGGTGCGCATTGTATGGGTGTGTGTTACATTACATTCACTAGTAGGAGTGAGAAAAACATCACGGGGTAGTGCGCATTGTATGGGTGTGTGTTACATTACATTCACTAGTAGGAGTGAGAAAAACATCACGTGGTGGTGTGAATCGGAGGGTCTGAATTAGGATAGGCAGTAAGTGGCAATGTAGGATGGAGAAAAGCACCGCGGGGTGGTCAGCATGGGGAGGTCAGGGAAAATGCATTGGCAATGTAGGATAGGTTTCTAAAAAACATCTCGGGGTGGTGCGCATTGTATGGGTGTGTGTTACATTACATTCACTAGTAGGAGTGAGAAAAACATCACGGGGTGGTGTGAATCGGAGGGTCTGAATTAGCATAGGCCGCGAATGGCAATGTAGGATGGAGAAAAGCACCGCGGGGTGGTCAGAATGGGGAGGTCAGGGAACATGCAGTGGCAATGTAGGATAGGTTTCTGAAAAACATTGCGGGGTGGTGGGCATTGTATGGGTGTGTGTTACATTACATTCACTAGTAGGAGTGAGAAAAACATCACGGGGTGGTGCGCATTGTATGGGTGTGTGTTACATTACATTCACTAGAAGGACTGAGAAAAACTTCACGGGGTGGTGTGAATCCGGGGTCTGAATTAGGATAGGCAGTGAGTGGCAATGTAGGATGGAGAAAAGCACCGTGGGGTGGTCAGCATGGGGAGGTCAGGGAACATGCAGTGGCAATGTAGGATAGATTTCTGAAAAAGATCGCGGTGTGGTGCGCATTGTATGGGTGTGTGTTACATTACATTCACTAGTAGGAGTGAGAAAAACATCACGGGGTGGTGCGCATTTTATGGGTGTGTGTTACATTACATTCACTAGTAGGAGTGAGAAAAACATCACGTGGTGGTGTGAATCGGAGGGTCTGAATTAGGATAGGCAGTAAGTGGCAATGTAGGATGGAGAAAAGCACCGCGGGGTGGTCAGCATGGGGAGGTCAGGGAAAATGCATTGGCAATGTAGGATAGGTTTCTAAAAAACATCTCGGGGTGGTGCGCATTGTATGGGTGTGTGTTACATTACATTCACTAGTAGGAGTGAGAAAAACATCAGGGGGGTGGTGCGCATTGTATGGGTGTGTGTTACATTACATTCACTAGCAGGAGTGAGAAAAACATCACGGGGTGTTGCGCATTGTATGGGTGTGTGTTACATTACATGCACTAGTAGGAGTGAGAAAAACATCACGGGGTGGTGTGAATCGGAGGGTCTGAATTAGGATAGGCAGTGAGTGGCAATGTAGGATGGAGAAAAGCACCGCGGGGTGGTCAGCATGGGGAGGTCAGGGAACATGCAGTGGCAATGTAGGATAGGTTTCTGAAAAACATCGCGGGGTGGTGGGCATTGTATGGGTGTGTGTTACATTACATTCACTAGTAGGAGTGAGAAAAACATCACGGGGTGGTGCGCATTGTATGGGTGTGTGTTACATTAGATTCACTAGAAGGACTGAGAAAAACATCACGGGGTGGTGTCAATCCGGGGTCTGAATTAGGATAGGCAGTGAGTGGCAATGTAGGATGGAGAAAAGCACCGTGGGGTGGTCAGCATGGGGAGGTCAGGGAACATGCAGTGGCAATGTAGGATAGATTTCTGAAAAAGATCGCGGTGTGGTGCGCATTGTATGGGTGTGTGTTACATTACATTCACTAGTAGGAGTGAGAAAAACATCACGGGGTAGTGCGCATTGTATGGGTGTGTGTTACATTACATTCACTAGTAGGAGTGAGAAAAACATCACGTGGTGGTGTGAATCGGAGGGTCTGAATTAGGATAGGCAGTAAGTGGCAATGTAGGATGGAGAAAAGCACCGCGGGGTGGTCAGCATGGGGAGGTCAGGGAAAATGCATTGGCAATGTAGGATAGGTTTCTAAAAAACATCTCGGGGTGGTGCGCATTGTATGGGTGTGTGTTACATTACATTCACTAGTAGGAGTGAGAAAAACATCAGGGGGGTGGTGCGCATTGTATGGGTGTGTGTTACATTACATTCACTAGCAGGAGTGAGAAAAACATCACGGGGTGTTGCGCATTGTATGGGTGTGTGTTACATTACATGCACTAGTAGGAGTGAGAAAAACATCACGGGGTGGTGTGAATCGGAGGGTCTGAATTAGGATAGGCAGTGAGTGGCAATGTAGGATGGAGAAAAGCACCGCGGGGTGGTCAGCATGGGGAGGTCAGGGAACATGCAGTGGCAATGTAGGATAGGTTTCTGAAAAACATCGCGGGGTGGTGGGCATTGTATGGGTGTGTGTTACATTACATTCACTAGTAGGAGTGAGAAAAACATCACGGGGTGGTGCGCATTGTATGGGTGTGTGTTACATTAGATTCACTAGAAGGACTGAGAAAAACATCACGGGGTGGTGTCAATCCGGGGTCTGAATTAGGATAGTCAGTGAGTGGCAATGTAGGATGGAGAAAAGCACCGTGGGGTGGTCAGCATGGGGAGGTCAGGGAACATGCAGTGGCAATGTAGGATAGATTTCTGAAAAAGATCGCGGTGTGGTGCGCATTGTATGGGTGTGTGTTACATTACATTCACTAGTAGGAGTGAGAAAAACATCACGGGGTAGTGCGCATTGTATGGGTGTGTGTTACATTACATTCACTAGTAGGAGTGAGAAAAACATCACGTGGTGGTGTGAATCGGAGGGTCTGAATTAGGATAGGCAGTAAGTGGCAATGTAGGATGGAGAAAAGCACCGCGGGGTGTTCAGCATGGGGAGGTCAGGGAAAATGCATTGGCAATGTAGGATAGGTTTCTAAAAAACATCTCGGGGTGGTGCGCATTGTATGGGTGTGTGTTACATTACATTCACTAGTAGGAGTGAGAAAAACATCACGGGGTGGTGTGAATCGGAGGGTCTGAATTAGCATAGGCCGCGAATGGCAATGTAGGATGGAGAAAAGCACCGCGGGGTGGTCAGAATGGGGAGGTCAGGGAACATGCAGTGGCAATGTAGGATAGGTTTCTGAAAAACATTGCGGGGTGGTGGGCATTGTATGGGTGTGTGTTACATTACATTCACTAGTAGGAGTGAGAAAAACATCACGGGGTGGTGCGCATTGTATGGGTGTGTGTTACATTACATTCACTAGAAGGACTGAGAAAAACATCACGGGGTGGTGTGAATCCGGGGTCTGAATTAGGATAGGCAGTGAGTGGCAATGTAGGATGGAGAAAAGCACCGTGGGGTGGTCAGCATGGGGAGGTCAGGGAACATGCAGTGGCAATGTAGGATAGATTTCTGAAAAAGATCGCGGTGTGGTGCGCATTGTATGGGTGTGTGTTACATTACATTCACTAGTAGGAGTGAGAAAAACATCACGGGGTGGTGCGCATTGTATGGGTGTGTGTTACATTACATTCACTAGTAGGAGTGAGAAAAACATCACGTGGTGGTGTGAATCGGAGGGTCTGAATTAGGATAGGCAGTAAGTGGCAATGTAGGATGGAGAAAAGCACCGCGGGGTGGTCAGCATGGGGAGGTCAGGGAAAATGCATTGGCAATGTAGGATAGGTTTCTAAAAAACATCTCGGGGTGGTGCGCATTGTATGGGTGTGTGTTACATTACATTCACTAGTAGGAGTGAGAAAAACATCAGGGGGGTGGTGCGCATTGTATGGGTGTGTGTTACATTACATTCACTAGCAGGAGTGAGAAAAACATCACGGGGTGTTGCGCATTGTATGGGTGTGTGTTACATTACATGCACTAGTAGGAGTGAGAAAAACATCACGGGGTGGTGTGAATCGGAGGGTCTGAATTAGGATAGGCAGTGAGTGGCAATGTAGGATGGAGAAAAGCACCGCGGGGTGGTCAGCATGGGGATGTCAGGGAACATGCAGTGGCAATGTAGGATAGATTTCTGAAAAAGATCGCGGTGTGGTGTGCATTGTATGGGTGTGTGTTACATTACATTCACTAGTAGGAGTGAGAAAAACATCACGAGGTGGTGCGCATTGTATGGGTGTGTGTTACATTACATTCACTAGTAGGAGTGAGAAAAACATCACGTGGTGGTGTGAATCGGAGGGTCTGAATTAGGATAGGCAGTAAGTGGCAATGTAGGATGGAGAAAAGCACCGCTGGGTGGTCAGCATGGGGAGGTCAGGGAACATGCATTGGCAATGTAGGATAGGTTTCTAAAAAATATCTCGGGTTGGTGCGCATTGCATGGGTGTGTGTTACATTACATTCACTAGTAGGAGTGAGAAAAACATCACGGGGTGGTGCGCATGGTATGGGTGTGTGTTACATTACATTCACTAGTAGGAGTGAGAAAAACATCACGGGGTGGTGCGCATTGTATGGGTGTGTGTTACATTACATGCACTGGTAGGAGTGAGAAAAACATCACGGGGTGGTGTGAATCTGAGGGTCTGAATTAGGATAGGCAGTGAGTGGCAATGTAGGATGGAGAAAAGCCCCGCGGGGTGGTCAGCATAGGGAGGTCACGGAACATGCAGTGGCAATGTAGGATAGGTTTCTGAAAAACATCGCGGGGTGGTGCGCATTGTATGGGTGTGTGTTACATTACATTCACTAGTAGGAGTGAGAAAAACATCACGGGGTGGTGCGCATTGTATGGGTGTGTGTTACATTACATTCAGTAGTAGGAGTGAGAAAAACATCACGGGGTGGTGTGAATCGGAGGGTCTGAATTAGGATAGGCAGTGAGTGGCAATGTAGGATGGAGAAAAGCACCGCGGGGTGGTCAGCATGGGGAGGTCAGGGAACATGCAGTGGCAATGTAGGATAGGTTTCTGAAAAACATCGCGGGGTGGTGCGCATTGTATGGGTGTGTGTTACATTACATTCACTAGTAGGAATGAGAAAAACATCACGGGGTGGTGCGCATTGTATGAGTGTGTGTTACATTACATTCAATAGTAGGAGTGAGAAAAACATCATGGGGCGGTGTGAATCGGAGGGTCTGAATTAGGATAGGCAGTGAGTGGCAATGTAGGATGGAGAAAAGCACCGCGGGGTGGACAGCATGGGGAGGTCAGGGAACATGCAGTGGCAATGTAGGATAGGTTTCTGAAAAACATCGCGGGGTGGTGCGCATTGTATAGGTGTGTGTTACATTACATTCATAGTAGGAGTGAGAAAAACATCACGGGGTGGTGCGCATTGTATGGGTGTGTGTTACATTACATTCACTAGTAGGAGTGAGAAAAACATCACGGGGTGGTGTGAATCGGAGGGTCTGAATTAGGATAGGCAGTGAGTGGCAATGTAGGATGGAGAAAAGCACCGCGGGGTGGTCAGCATGGGGAGGTCAGGGAACATGCAGTGGCAATGTAGGATAGGTTTCTGAAAAACATCGCAGGGGTGGTACGCATTGTATGGGTGTGTGTTACATTACATTCACTAGTAGGAGTGAGAAAAACATCACGGGGTGGTGCGCATTGTATGGGTGTGTGTTACATTACATTCACTAGTAGGAGTGAGAAAAACATCACGGGGTGGTGTGAATCGGAAGGTCTGAATTAGGATAGGCAGTGAGTGGCAATGTAGGATGGAGAAAAGCACCGCGGGTGGTCAGCATGGGGAAGTCAGGGAACATGCAGTGACAATGTAGGATAGGTTTCTGAAAAACATCGCGGGGTGTTGCGCATTGTATGGGTGTGTGTTACATTACATTCACTAGTAGGAGTGAGAAAAACATCACGGGGTGGTGCGCATTGTATGGATGTGTGTTACATTACATTCACTAGTAGGATTGAGAAAAACATCACGGGTGGTGTGAATCGGAGGGACTGAATTAGGATAGGCAGTGAGTGGCAATGTAGGATGTAGAAAAGCACCGCGGGGTGGTCAGCATGGGGAGGTCAGGGAACATGCAGTGGCAATGTAGGATAGGTTTCTGAAAAACATCGCGGGGTGGTGCGCATTGTATGGATGTGTGTTACATTACATTCACTAGTAGGAGTGAGAAAAACATCACGGGGTGGTGCGCATTGTATGGGTGTGTGTTACATTACATTCACTAGTAGGAGTGAGAAAAACATCACGGGGTGGTGTGAATCGGAGGGTCTGAATTAAGATAGGCAGTGAGTGGCAATGTAGGATTGAGAAAAGCACGGCGTTGTGGTCAGCATGGGGAGGTCAGGGAACATGCAGTGGCAATGTAGGATAGGTTTCTGAAAAACATCGCTGGGTGGTGCACATTGTATGGGTGTGTGTTACATTACATTCACTAGTAGGAATGAGAAAAACATCACGGGGTGGTGCGCATTGTATGGGTGTGTGTTACATTACATTCACTAGTAAGAGTGAGAAAAACATCACGGGGTGGTGTGAATCGGAGTGTCTGAATTAGGATAGGCAGTGAGTGGCAATGTAGGATGGAGAAAAGCACCGCGCGGTGGTCAGCCTGGGGAGGTCAGGGAACATGCAGTGGCAATGTAGGATAGGTTTCTGAAAAACATCGCAGGGTGGTGCGCATTGTATGTGTGTGTGTTACATTACATTCACTAGTAGGAGTGAGAAAAACATCAGGGGGGTGGTGCGCATTGTATGGGTGTGTGTTACATTACATTCACTAGTAGGAGTGAGAAAAACATCACGGGGTGGTGTGAATCGGAGGGTCTGAATTAGGATAGGCAGTGAGTGGCAATGTAGGATGGAGAAAAGCACCACGGTGTGGTCAGCATGGGGAGGTCAGGGAACATGCAGTGGCAATGTAGGATAGGTTTCTGAAAAACATCGCGGGGTGGTGCGCATTGTATGGGTGTGTGTTACATTACATTCACTAGTAGGAGTGAGAAAAACATCATGGGGTGGTGTGCATTGTATGGGTGTGTGTTACATTACATTCACTAGTAGGAGTGAGAAAAACATCACGGGGTGGTGTGAATCGGAGGGTCTGAATTAGGATAGGCAGTGAGTGGCAATGTAGGCTGGAGAAAAGCACCGCGGGCTGGTCAGCATGGGGAGGTCAGGGAACATGCAGTGGCAATGTAGGATAGGTTTCTGAAAAATATCGCGGGGTGGTGCGCATTGTATGGGTGTATGTTACATGACATTCACTAGTAGGAGTGAGAAAAATATCACGGGGTGGTGCGCATTGTATGGGTGTGTGTTACATTACATTCACTAGTAGGTGTGAGAAAAACATCATGGGCTGGTGTGAATCGGAGGGTCTGAATTAGGATAGGCAGTGAGTGGCAATGTAGGATGGAGAAAAGCACCGCGGGGTGGTCAGCATGTGCAGGTCAGGGAACATGCAGTGGCAATGTAGGATAGGTTTCTGAAAAACATCGCGTGGTGGTGCGCATTGTATCGGTGTGTGTTACATTACGTTCACTAGTAGGAGTGAGAAAAACATCACGGGGTGGTGCGCATTGTATGGGTGTGTGTTACATTACATTCACTAGTAGGAGGGAGAAAAACATCACGGGGTGGTGTGAATCGGAAGGTCTGAATTAGGATAGGCCGTGAGTGGCAATATAGGATGGAGAAAAGCACCGCGGGGTGGTCAGCATGGGGAGGTCAGGGAACATGCAGTGGCAATGTAGGATAGGTTTCTGAAAAACATCGCAGGGTGGTGCGCATTGTATGGATGTGTGTTACATTACATTCACTAGTAGGAGTGAGAAAAACATCACGGGGTGGTGCGCATTGTATGGGTGTGTGTTACATTACATTCACTAGTAGGAGTGAGAAAAACATCACGGGGTGGTGTGAATCGGAGGGTCTGAATTAGGATGGGCAATGAGTGGCAATGTAGGATGGAGAAAAGCACCGCGGGGTGGTCAGCATGGGGAGGTCAGGGAACATGAAGTGGCAATGTAGGATAGGTTTCTGAAAAACATCTCGGGGTGGTGCGCATTGTATGGGTGTGTGTTACATTACATTCACTAGTAGGAGTGAGAAAAACATCACGGGGTGGTGCGCATGGTATGGGTGTGTGTTACATTACATTCACTAGTAGGAGTGAGTAAAATATCACGGGGTGGTGCGCATTGTACGGGTGAGTGTTACATTACATTCCCTAGTAGGAGTGAGAAAAACATCACGGGGTGGTGTGAATCGGAGGGTCTGAATTAGGATAGGCAGTGAGTGGCAATGTAGGATGGAGAAAAGCACCGCGGGGTGGTCAGCATGGGGAGGTCAGGGAACATGCAGTGGCAATGTAGGATAGGTTTCTGAAAAACATCGCGGGGTGGTGCGCATTGTATGGGTGTGTGTTACATTACATTCACTAGTAGGAGTGAGAAAAACATCACGGGGTGGTGCACATTGTATGGGTGTGTGTTACATTAGATTCACTAGTAGGACTGAGAAAAACATCATGGGGTGGTGTGAATCCGGGGTCTGAATTAGGATAGGCAGTGAGTGGCAATGTAGGATGGAGAAAAGCACCGCGGGGTGTTCAGCATGGGGAGGTCAGGGAACATGCAGTGGCAATGTCGTATAGGTTTCTAAAAAACATCTCGGGGTGGTGCGCATTGTATGGGTGTGTGTTACATTACATTCACTAGTAGGAGTGAGAAAAACATCACGGGGTGGTGCGCATTGTATGGGTGTGTGTTACATTACATTCACTAGTAGGAGTGAGAAAAACTTCACGGGGTGGTGCGCATTGTATGGGTGTGTGTTACATTACATGCACTAGGAGGAGTGAGAAAAACATCACGGGGTGGTGTGAATCGGAGTGTCTGAATTAGGATAGGCAGTGAGTGGCAATGTAGGATGGAGAAAAGCCCGGTGGGGTGGTCAGCATAGGGAGGTCAGGGAACATGCAGTGGCAATGTAGGATAGGTTTCTGAAAAACATCGCGGGGTGGTGCGCATTGTATGGGTGTGTGTTACATTACATTCACTAGTAGGAGTGAGAAAAACATCACGGCGTGCTGCGCATTGTATGGTTGTGTGTTACATTACATTCACTAGTAGGAGTGAGAAAAACATCACGGGGTGGTGTGAATCGGAGGGTCTGAATTAAGATAGGCAGTGAGTGGCAATGTAGGATGGAGAAAAGCACCGCGGGTTGGTCAGCATGGGGAGGTCAGGGAACATGCAGTGGCAATGTAGGATAGGTTTCTGAAAAACATCGCGGGGTGGTGCGCATTGTATGGGTGTGTGTTACATTACATTCACTAGTAGGAGTGAGAAAAATATCACGGGGTGGTGCGCATTGTATGGGCGTGTGTTACATTACATTCACTAGTAGGAGTGATAAAAACATCACGGGGTGGTGTGAATCGGAGGGTCTGAATTAGGATAGGCAGTGAGTGGCAATGTAGGATGGAGAAAAGCACCGCGGGGTGGTCAGCATGGGGAGGTAAGGGAACATGCAGTGGCAATGTAGGATAGGTTTCTGAAAAACATCGCGGGGTGGTGCGCATTGTATGGGTGTGTGTTACATTACATTCACTAGTAGGAGTGAGAAAAACATCACGGGGTGGTGCGCATTGTATGGGTGTGTGTTACATTACATTCACTAGTAGGACTGAGAAAAACATCACGGGGTGGTGTGAATCCGGGGTCTGAATTAGGATAGGCAGTGAGTGGCAATGTAGGATGGAGAAAAGCACCGCGGGGTGGTCAGCATGGGGAGGTCACGGAACATGCAGTGGCAATGTAGGATAGATTTCTGAAAAAGATCGCGGTGTGGTGGGCATTGTATGGGTGTGTGTTACATTACATTCACTAGTAGGAGTGAGAAAAACATCACGGGGTGGTGCGCATTGTATGGGTGTGTGTTACATTACATTCACTAGTAGGAGTGAGAAAAACATCACGGGGTGGTGTGAATCGGAGGTTCTGAATTAGGATAGGCAGTGAGTGGCAATGTAGGATGGAGAAAAGCACCGCGGGGTGGTCAGCATGGGGAGGTCAGGGAACATGCAGTGGCAATGTAGGATAGGTTTCTAAAAAACATCTCGTGGTGGTGCGCATTGTATGGGTGTGTGTTACATTACATTCACTAGTAGGAGTGAGAAAAACATCACGGGGTGGTGCCCATTGTATGGGTGTGTGTTACATTACATTCACTAGTAGGAGTGAGAAAAACATCACGGGGTGGTGTGAATCGGAGGGTCTGAATTAGGATAGGCAGTGAGTGGCAATGTAGGATGGAGAAAAGCACCGCGGGGTGGTCATCATGGGGAGGTCAGGGAACATGCAGTGACAATGTAGGATAGGTTTCTTAAAAATATCGCGGGGTGGTGCGCATTATATGGGTGTGTGTTACATTACATTCACTAGTAGGAGTGAGAAAAACATCACAGGGTGGTGTGAATCGGAGGGTCTGAATTAGGATAGGCAGTGAGTGGCAATGTAGGATGGAGAAAAGCACCGCGGGGTGGTCAGCATGGTGAGGTCAGGGAACATGCAGTGGCAATGTAGGATACGTTTCTGAAAAACATCGCGGGGTGGTGCGCATTGTAAGGGTGTGTGTTACATTACATTCACTAGTAGGAGTGAGAAAAACATCAGGGGGTGGTGCGCATTGTATGGGTGTGTGTTACATTACATTCACTAGTAGGACTGAGAAAAACATCACGGGGTGGTGTGAATCGGAGGGTCCGAATTAGGATAGGCAGTGAGTGGCAATGTAGGATGGAGAAAAGCACCGCGCGGTGGTCAGCATGGGGAGGTCAGGGAACATGCAGTGGCAATGTAGGATAGGTTTCTGAAAAACATCGCGGGGTGGTGCGCGTTGTATGGGTGTGTGTTACATTACATTCACTAGGAGAAGTGAGAAAAACATCACGGGGTGGTGCGCATTGTATGGGTGTGTGTTACATTACATTCACTAGTAGGAGTGAGAAAAACATCACGGGGTGGTGTGAATCGGAGGGTCCGAATTAGGATAGGCAGTGAGTGGCAATGTAGGATGGAGAAAAGCACCGCGCTGTGGTCAACATGGGGAGGTCAGGGAACATGCAGTGGCAATGTAGGATAGGTTTCTGAAAAACATCGCGGGGTGGTGCGCGTTGTATGGGTGTGTGTTACATTACATTCACTAGAAGAAGTGAGAAAAACATCACGGGTTGGTGTGCATTGTATGGGTGTGTGTTACATTACATTCACTAGTAGGAGTGTGAAAAACATCACGGGGTGGTGTGAATCGGAGGGTCTGAATTAGGATAGGCAGTGAGTGGCAATGTAGGATGGAGAAAAGCACCGCGGGGTGGTCAGCATGGGGAGGTCAGGGAACATGCAGTGGCAATGTAGGATAGATTTCTGAAAAAGATCGCGGGGGGGTGCCCATTGTATGGGTGTGTGTTACATTACATTCACTAGTAGGTGTGAGAAAAACATCACGGGGTGGTGTGCATTGTATGGCTGTGTGTTACATTACATTCACTAGTAGGAGTGAGAAAAACATCACGGGGTGGTGTGCATTGTATGGGTGTGTGTTACATTACATTCACTAGTAGGAGTGTGAAAAACATCACGGGGTGGTGTGAATCGGAGGGTCTGAATTAGGATAGGAAGTGAGTGGCAATGTAGGATGGAGAAAAGCACCGCGGGGTGGTCAGCATGGGGAGGTCAGGGAACATGCAGTGGCAATGTAGGATAGGTTTCTGTAAAACATCGCGTGGTGGTGCGCATTGTATGGGTGTGTGTTACATTACATTCACTAGTAGGAGTGAGAAAAACATCACGGGGTGGTGCGCATTGTACGGGTGAGTGTTACATTACATTCACTAGTAGGAGTGAGAAAAACATCACGGGGTGGTGTGAATCGGAGGGTCTGAATTAGGATAGGCAGTGAGTGGCAATGTAGGATGGAGAAAAGAACCGCGGGGTGGTCAGCATGGGGAGGTCAGGGAACATGCAGTGGCAATGTAGGATAGGTTTCTGAAAAACATCGCGGGTTGGTGCGCATTGTATGGGTGTGTGTTACATTACATTCACTAGTAGGAGTGAGAAAAACATCACGGGGTGGTGCGCATTGTATGGGTGTGTGTTACATTACATTCACTAGTAGGACTGAGAAAAAGATCACGGGGTGCTGTGAATCCGGGGTCTAAATTAGGATAGGCAGTGAGTGGCAATGTAGGATGGAGAAAAGCACCGCGGGATGGTCAGCATGTGCAGGTCAGGGAACATGCAGTGGCAATGTAGGATAGGTTTCTGAAAAACATCGCGGGGTGGTGCGCATTGTATGGGTGTGTGTTACATTTCATTCACTAGTAGGAGTGAGAAAAACATCACGGGGTGGTGCGCATTGTATGGGTGTGTGTTACATTACATTCACTAGTAGGAGTGTGAAAAACATCACGGGGTGGTGTGAATCGGAGGGTCTGAATTAGGATAGGCAGTGAGTGGCAATGTAGGATGGAGAAAAGCACCGCGGGGTGGTCAGCATGTGGAGGTCAGGGAACATGCAGTGGCAATGTAGGATAGGTTTCTGTAAAACATCGCGGGGTGGTGCACATTGTATGGGTGTGTGTTACATTACATTCACTAGTAGGAGTGAGAAAATAATCACGGGGTGGTGCGCATTGTACGGGTGAGTGTTACATTACATTCACTAGTAGGAGTGAGAAAAACATCACGGGGTGGTGTGAATCGGAGGGTCTGAATTAGGATAGGCAGTGAGTGGCAATGTAGGATGGAGAAAAGCACCGCGGGGTGGTCAGCATGGGGAGGTCAGGGAACATGCAGTGGCAATGTAGGATAGTTTCTGAAAATCATCGCGGGGTGGTGCGCATTGTATGGGTGTGTGTTACATTACATTCACTAGTAGGAGTGAGAAAAACATCACGGGGTGGTGCGCATTGTATGGGTATGTGTTACATTACATTCACTAGTAGGACTGAGAAAAACATCACGGGCTGGTGTGAATCGGGGGTCTGAATTAGGATAGGCAGTGAGTGGCAATATAGGATGGAGAAAAGCACCGCGGGGTGGTCAGCATGGGGAGGTCAGGGAACATGCAGTGACAATGTAGGATAGCTTTCTGAAAAAGATTGCGGGGTGGTGCGCATTGTATGGGTGTGTGTTACATTACATTCACTAGTAGGAGTGAGAAAAACATCACGGGGTGGTTCGCATTGTATGGGTGTGTGTTACATTACATTCACTAGTAGGAGTGAGAAAAACATCACGGGGTGGTGCGCATTGTATGGGTGTGTGTTACATTACATTCACTAGTAGGAGTGAGAAAAACATCACGGTGTGGTGTGCATTGTATGGGTGTGTGTTACATTACATTCACTAGTAGGAGTGTGAAAAACATCACGGGGTCGTGTGAATCGGAGGGTCTGAATTAGGATAAGCAGTGAGTGGCAATGTAGGATGGAGAAAAGCACGGCGGGGTGGTCAGCATGGGGAGGTCAGGGAACATGCGGTGGCAATGTAGGATAGGTTTCTGAAAAACATCTCGGGGTGGTGCGCATTGTATGGGTGTGTGTTACATTACATTCACTAGTAGGAGTGAGAAAAACATCACGGGGTGGTGCGCATTGTATGGGTGTGTGTTACATTACATTCACTAGTAGGAGTGAGAAAAACATCACGGGGTGGTGTGAATCGGAGGGTCTGAATAAGAATAGGCAGTGAGTGGCAATGTAGGATGGAGAAAAGCACTGCGGGGTGGTCAGCATGGGGAAGTCAGGGAACATGCAGTGGCAATGTAGGATAGGTTTCTGAAAAACATTGCGGGGTGGTGCGCATTGTATGGGTGTGTGTTACATTACATTCACTAATAGGAGTGAGAAAAACATCGCGGGGTGGTACGCATTGTATGGGTGTGTGTTACATTACATTCACTAGTAGGAGTGAGAAAAACGTCACGGGGTGGTGCGCATTGTATGGGTGTGTGTTACATTACATTCACTAGTAGGAGTGAGAAAAACATCACGGGGTGGTGTGAATTGGAGAGTCTGAATTAGGATAGGCAGTGAGTGGCAATGTAGGATGGAGAAAAGCACCGCGGGGTGGTCAGCATGGGGAGGTCAGGGAACATGCATTGGCAATGTAGGATAGGTTTCTGAAAAACATCGCGGGGTGGTGCGCATTGTATGGGTGTGTGTTACATGACATTCACTAGTAGGAGTGAGAAAAACATCACGGGGTGGTGCGCATTGTATGGGTGTGTGTTACATTACAATTCACTAGTAGGTGTGAGAAAAACATCATGTGGTGGTGTGAATCGGAGGGTCTGAATTAGGATAGGCAGTGAGTGGCAATGTAGGATGGAGAAAAGCACCGCGGGGTTGTCAGCATGGGGAGGTCAGGGAACATGCAGTGGCAATGTAGGATAGGTTTCTGAAAAACATCGCGGGGTGGTGCGCATTTTATGGATGTGTGTTACATTACATTCACTAGTAGGAGTGAGAAAAACATCACGGGGTGGTGCGCATTGTATGGGTGTGTGTTACATTACATTCACTAGTAGGAGTGAGAAAAACATCACGGGTTGGTGTGAATCGAAGGGTCTGAATTAGGATAGGCAGTGAGTGGCAATGTAGGATGGAGAAAAGCACCGCGGGGTGTTCAGCATGGGGAGGTCAGGGAACATGCAGTGGCAATGTAGGATAGGTTTCTGAAAAACATCGCGGGCTGGTGCGCATTGTATGGGTGTGTGTTACATTACATTCACTAGTAGCAGTGAGAAAAACATCACGGGGTGGTGCGCATTGTATGGGTGTGTGTTACATTACATTCACTATTAGGAGTGAGAAAAACATCACGGGGTGGTGTGAAACGGATTGTCTGAATTAGGATAGGCAGTGAGTGGCAATGTAGGATGGATAAAAGCACCGCGCGGTGGTCAGCATGAGGAGGTCAGGGAACATGCAGTGGCAATGTAGGATAGGTTTCTAAAAAACATCGCGGGGTGGTTCGCATTGTATGGGTGTGTGTTACATTACATTCACTAGGAGGAGTGAGAAAAACATCACGGAGTGGTACGCATTGTATGGGTGTGTGTTACATTACATTCACTAGTAGGAGTGAGAAAAACATCACGGGGTGGTGTGAATCGGAGGGTCTGAATTAGGATAGGCAGTGAGTCGCAATGTAGGATGGAGAAAAGCACCGCGGTGTGGTCAGCATGGGGAGGTCAGGGAACATGCAGTGGCAATGTAGGATAGGTTTCTGAAAAACATCGCGGGGTGGTGCGCATTGTATGGGTTTGTGTTACATTACATTCACTAGTAGGAGTGAGAAAAACATCACGGGGTGGTGCACATTGTATGGGTGTGTGTTACATTACATTCACTAGTAGGAGTGAGAAAAACATCACGGGGTGGTGTGAATCGGAGGGTCAGAATTAGGATAGGCCGTGAGTGGCAATGTAGCATGGAGAAAAGCACCGCGGGGTGGTCAGCATGGGGAGGTCAGGGAACATGCAGTGGCAATGTAGGATAGATTTCTGAAAAAGATCGCGGGGTGGTGCGCATTGTATGGGTGTGTGTTACATTACATTCACTAGAAGGAGTGAGAAAAACATCACGGGGTGGTGTGAATCGGAGGGTCAGAATTAGGATAGGCAGTGAGTGGCAATGTAGCATGGAGAAAAGCACCGCGGGGTGGTCAGCATGGGGAGGTCAGGGAACATGCAGTGGCAATGTAGGATAGATTTCTGAAAAAGATCGCGGGGTGGTGCGCATTGTATGGGTGTGTGTTACATTACATTCACTAGAAGGAGTGAGAAAAACATCACGGGGTGGTGCGCATTGTATGGGTGTGTGTTACATTACATTCACTATTAGGTGTGAGAAAAACATCAAGGGGTGGTGTGAATCGGAGGGTCTGAATTAGGATAGGCAGTGAGTGGCAATGTAGGATGGAGAAAAGCACCGCGGGATGGTCAGCATGTGCAGGTCAGGGAACATGCAGTGGCAATGTAGGATAGGTTTCTGAAAAACATCGCGGGGTGGTGCGCATTGTATGGGTGTGTGTTACATTACATTCACTAGTAGGAGTGAGAAAAACATCACGCGGTGGTGTGCATTGTATGGGTCTGTGTTACATTACATTCAATAGTAGGAGTGTGAAAAACATCACGGAGTGGTGTGAATCGGAGGGTCTGAATTAGGATAGGCAGTGAGTGGCAATGTAGGATGGAGAAAAGCACCGCGGGGTGGTCAGCATGGGGAAGTCAGGGAACATGCAGTGGCAATGTAGGATAGGTTTCTGTAAAACATCGCGGGGTGGTGCGCATTGTATGGGTGTGTGTTACATTACATTCACTAGTAGGAGTGAGAAAAACATCACGGGGTGGTGCGCATTGTACGGGTGAGTGTTACATTACATTCACTAGTAGGAGTGAGAAAATCATCACGGGGTGGTGTGAATCCGAGGGTCTGAATTAGGATAGGCAGTGAGTGGCAATGTAGAATGGAGAAAAGCACCGCGCGGTGGTCAGCATGGGGAGGTCAGGGAACATGCAGTGGCAATGTAGGATAGTTTCTGAAAAACATCGCGGGGTGGTGCGCATTGTATGGGTGTGTGTTACATTACATTCACTAGTAGGAGTGAGAAAAACATCACGGGGTGTTGCGCATTGTATGGGTGTGTGTTACGTTACATTCACTAGTAGGACTGAGAAAAACATCACGGGGTGGTGTGAATCGGGGGTCTGAATTAGGATAGGCAGTGAGTGGCAATATAGGATGGAGAAAAGCACCGCGGGGTGGTCAGCATGGGGAGGTCAGCGAACATGCAGTGACAATGTAGGATAGCTTTCTGAAAAAGATTGCGGGGTGGTGCGCATTGTATGGGTGTGTGTTACATTACATTCACTAGTAGGAGTGAGAAAACATCACGGGGTGGTGCGCATTGTATGGGTGTGTGTTACATTACATTCACTAGTAGGAGTGAGAAAAACATCACGGGGTGGTGTGAATCGGAGGGTCTGAATTAGGATCGGCAGTGAGTGGCAATGTAGGATGGAGAAAAGCACTGCGGGGTGGTCAGCAAGGGGAGGTCAGGGAACATGCAGTGGCAATGTAGGATAGGTTTCTGAAAAACATCTCGGTGTGGTGCGCATTGTATGGGTGTGTGTTACATTACATTCACTAGTAGGTGTGAGAAAAACATCACGGGGTGGTGCGCATTGTATGGGTGTGTGTTACATTATATTCACTAGTAGGAGTGAGAAAACCATCACGGGGTGGTGTGAATCGGAGGGTCTGAATTAGGATAGGCAGTGAGTGGCAATGTAGGATGGAGAAAAGCACGGCGGGGTGGTCAGCATCGGAAGGTCAGGGAACATGCAGTGGCAATGTAGGATAGGTTTCTGAAAAACATCGCGGGATGATGCGTATTGTATTGGTGTGTGTTACATTACATTCACTAATAGGAGTGAGAAAAACATCACGGGGTGTTGCGCATTGTATGGGTGTGTGTTACATTACATTCATTAGTAGGAGTGAGAAAAACATCACGTGGTGGTGTGAATCGAATGGTCTGAATTAGGATAGGCAGTGAGTGGCAATGTAGGATAGAGAAAAGCACCGCGGGGTGGTCAGCATGGGGAGGTCAGGGAACATGCAGTTGCAATGTAGGATAGGTTTCTGAAAAACATCTCGGGGTGGTGCGCATTGTCTGGGTGTGTGTTACATTACATTCACTAGTAGGACTGAGAAAAACATCACGGGGTGGTGCCCATTGTATGGCTGTGTGTTACATTACATTCACTAGTAGGAGTGAGAAAAACATCACGGTGTGGTGTGCATTGTATGGGTGTGTGTTACATTACATTCACTAGTAGGAGTGTGAAAAACATCACGGGGTGGTGTGATCGGAGGGTCTGAATTAGGATAGGCAGTGAGTGGCAATGTAGGATGGAGAAAAGCACCGCGGGGTGGTCAGCATGGGGAGGTCAGGGAACATGCAGTGGCAATGTAGGATAGGTTTCTGTAAAACATCGCGGGGTGGTGCGCATTGTATGGGTGTGTGTTACATTACATTCACTAGTAGGAGTGAGAAAAACATCACGGGGTGGTGCGCATTGTATGGGTGTGTGTTACATTACATTCACTAGTAGGACTGAGAAAAACATCACGGGGTGCTGTGAATCCGGGGTCTGAATTAGGATAGGCAGTGAGTGGCAATGTAGGATGGAGAAAAGCACCGCGGGGTGGTCAGCATGGGGAGGTCAGGGAACATGCAGTGGCAATGTAGGATAGATTTCTGAAAAAGATCGCGGGGTTTTGCGCATTGTATGGGTGTGTGTTACATTACATTCACTAGAAGGAGTGAGAAAAACATCACGATGTGGTGCGCATTGTATGGGTGTGTGTTACATTACATTCACTAGTAGGAGTGAGAAAAACATCATGGGGTGGTTTGAATCGGAGGGTCTGAATTAGGATAGGCAGTGAGTGGCAATGTAGGATGGAGAAAAGCACCGCGGGGTGGTCAGCATGGGGAGGTCAGAGAACATGCAGTGGCAATGTAGGATAGGTTTCTAAAAAACATCTCGGGGTGGTGCGCATTGTATGCGTGTGTGTTACATTACATTCACTAGTAGGAGTGAGAAAAACATCACGGGGTGGTGCGCATTGTATGGGTGTGTGTTACATTACATTCACTAGTAGGAGTGAGAAAAACATCACGGGGTTGTGTGCATTGTATGGGTGTGTGTTACATTACATGCACTAG
Source organism: Cavia porcellus (assembly GCF_034190915.1). Lineage (NCBI taxonomy): Eukaryota > Metazoa > Chordata > Mammalia > Rodentia > Caviidae > Cavia > Cavia porcellus. Next base: position 784,841 of record NW_026947612.1, on the reverse strand, counting down.
TAGGAGTGAGAAAAACATCACGGGGTGGTGTGAATCGGAGGGTCTGAATTAGGATAGGCAGTGAGTGGCAATGTAGGATGGAGAAAAGCACGGCGGGGTGGTCAGCATGGGGAGGTCAGGGAACATGCAGTGGCAATGTAGGATAGGTTTCTGAAAAACATCTCGGGGTGGTGCGCATTGTATGGGTGTGTGTTACATTACATTCACTAGTAGGAGTGAGAAAAACATCACGGGGTGGTGCGCATTGTATGGGTGTGTGTTACATTACATTCACTAGTAGGAGTGAGAAAAACATCACGGGGTGGTGTGAATCGGAGGGTCTGAATTAGGATAGGCAGTGAGTGGCAATGTAGGATGGAGAAAAGCACTGCGGGTTGGTCAGCATGGGGAAGTCAGGGAACATGCAGTGGCAATGTAGGATAGGTTTCTGAAAAACATCGCAGGGTGGTGCGCATTGTATGGGTGTGTGTTACATTACATTCACTAGTAGGAGTGAGAAAAACATCACGGGGTGGTGCGCATTGTATGGGTGTGTGTTACATTACATTCACTAGTAGGAGTGAGAAAAACATCACGGGGTGGTGTGAATTGGAGAGTCTGAATTAGGATATGCAGTGAGTGGCAATGTAGGATGGAGAAAAGCACCGCGGGGTGGTCAGCATGGGAAGGTCAGGGAACATGCAGTGGCAATGTAGGATAGGTTTCTGAAAAACATCGCGGGGTGGTGCGCATTGTATGGGTGTGTGTTACATGACATTCACTAGTAGGAGTGAGAAAAACATCACGGGGTGGTGCGCATTGTATGGGTGTGTGTTACATTACATTCACTAGTAGGAGTGAGAAAAACATTACGGGTTTGTGTGAATCGAAGGGTCTCTATTAGGATAGGCAGTGAGTGGCAATGTAGGATGGAGAAAAGCACCGCGGGGTGTTCAGCATGGGGAGGTCAGGGAACATGCAGTGGCAATGTAGGATAGGTTTCTGAAAAACATCGCGTTGTGGTGCGCATTGTATGGGTTTGTGTTACATTACATTCACTAGTAGGAGTGAGAAAAACATCACGGGGTGGTGCGCATTGTATGGGTGTGTGTTACATTACATTCACTAGTAGGAGTGAGAAAAACATCACGGGGTGGTGTGAATCGGAGGGTCTGAATTAGGATAGGCAGTGAGTCGCAATGTAGGATGGAGAAAAGCACTGCGGTGTGGTCAGCATGGGGAGGTCAGGGAACATGCAGTGGCAATGTAGGATAGGTTTCTGAAAAACATCGCGTTGTGGTGCGCATTGTATGGGTTTGTGTTACATTACATTCACTAGTAGGAGTGAGAAAAACATCACGGGGTGGTGCGCATTGTATTGGTGTGTGTTACATTACATTCACTAGTAGGAGTGAGAAAAACATCACAGGGTGGTGCGCATTGTATGGGTGTGTGTTACATTACATGCACTAGTAGGAGTGAGAAAAACATCACGGGGTGGTGTGAATCGGAGGGTCTGAATTAGGATAGGCAGTGAGTGGCAATGTAGGATGGAGAAAAGCACGGTGCGGTGGTCAGCATGGGGAGGTCAGGGAACATGCAGTGGCAATGTAGGATAGGTTTCTGAAAATCATCTCGGGGTGGTGCGCATTGTATGGGTGTGTGTTACATTACATTCACTAGTAGGAGTGAGAAAAACATCGCGGGGTGGTGCGCATTGTATGGGTGTGTGTTACATTACATTCACTAGGAGGAGTGAGAAATACATCACGGGGTGGTACGCATTGTATGGGTGTGTGTTACATTACATTCACTAGTAGGAGTGAGAAAAACATCACAGGGTGGTGCGCATTGTATGGGTGTGTGTTACATTACATTCACTAGTAGGAGTGAGAAAAACATCACGGGGTGGTGTGAATCGGAGGGTCAGAATTAGGATAGGCAGTGAGTGGCAATGTAGCATGGAGAAAAGCCCCGCGGGGTGGTCATCATGGGGAGGTCAGGGAACATGCAGTGGCAATGTAGGATAGGTTTCTGAAAAATATCGCGGGGTGGTGCGCATTGTATGGGTTTGTGTTACATTACATTCACTAGTAGGAGTGAGAAAAACATCACGGGGTGGTGCGCATTGTATGGGTGTGTGTTACATTACATTCACTAGTAGGAGTGATAAAAACATCACGGGGTGGTGTGAATCGGAGGGTCAGAATTAGGATAGGCAGTGAGTGGCAATGTAGCATGGAGAAAAGCACCGCGGGGTGGTCAGCATGGGGAGGTCAGGGAACATGCAGTGGCAATGTAGGATAGATTTCTGAAAAAGATCGCGGGGTGGTGCGCATTGTATGGGTGTGTGATACATTACATTCACTAGAAGGAGTGAGAAAAACATCACGGGGTTGTACGCCTTGTATGGGTGTGTGTTACATTACATTCACTAGTAGGAGTGAGAAAAACATCATGGGGTGGTGTGAATCAGAGGGTCTGAATTAGGATAGGCAGTGAGTGGCAATGTAGGATGGAGAAAAGCACCGCTGTGTGGTCAGCATGGGGAGGTCAGGGAACATGCAATGGCAATGTAGGATAGGTTTCTGAAAAACATCGCCGGGTGGTGCGCATTGTATGGGTGTGTGATACATTACATTCACTAGAAGGAGTGAGAAAAACATCACGGGGTTGTGTGCATTGTATGGGTGTGTGTTACATTACATTCACTAGTAGGAGTGAGAAAAACATCACGGGGTGGTGTGAATCGGAGGGTCTGAATTAGGATAGGCAGTGAGTGGCAATGTAGGATGGAGAAAAGCTCCGCGGGGTGGTCAGCATGGGGAGGTCAGGGAACATGCAGTGGCAATGTAGGATAGATTTCTGAAAAAGATCGCGGGGTTTTGCGCATTGTATGGGTGTGTGTTACATTACATTCACTAGAAGGAGTGAGAAAAACATCACGATGTGGTGCGCATTGTATGGGTGTGTGTTACATTACATTCACTAGTAGGAGTGAGAAAAACATCATGGGGTGGTTTGAATCGGAGGGTCTGAATTAGGATAGGCAGTGAGTGGCAATGTAGGATGGAGAAAAGCACCGCGGGGTGGTCAGCATGGGGAGGTCAGAGAACATGCAGTGGCAATGTAGGATAGGTTTCTAAAAAACATCTCGGGGTGGTGCGCATTGTATGCGTGTGTGTTACATTACATTCACTAGTAGGAGTGAGAAAAACATCACGGGGTGGTGCGCATTGTATGGGTGTGTGTTACATTACATTCACTAGTAGGAGTGAGAAAAACATCACGGGGTTGTGTGCATTGTATGGGTGTGTGTTACATTACATGCACTAGTAGGAGTGAGAAAAACATCACGGGGTGGTGTGAATCGGAGGGTCTGAATTAGGATAGGCAGTGAGTGGCAATGTAGGATGGAGAAAAGCACGGCGGGGTGGTCAGCATGGGGAGGTCAGGGAACATGCAGTGGCAATGTAGGATAGGTTTCTGAAAAACATCTCGGGGTGGTGCGCATTGTATGGGTGTGTGTTACATTACATTCACTAGTAGGAGTGAGAAAAACATCACGGGGTGGTGCGCATTGTATGGGTGTGTGTTACATTACATTCACTAGTAGGAGTGAGAAAAACATCACGGGGTGGTGTGAATCGGAGGGTCTGAATTAGGATAGGCAGTGAGTGGCAATGTAGGATGGAGAAAAGCACTGCGGGGTGGTCAGCATGGGGAAGTCAGGGAACATGCAGTGGCAATGTAGGATAGGTTTCTGAAAAACATCGCAGGGTGGTGCGCATTGTATGGGTGTGTGTTACATTACATTCACTAGTAGGAGTAAGAAAAACATCACGGGGTGGTGCGCATTGTATGGGTGTGTGTTACATTACATTCACTAGTAGGAGTGAGAAAAACATCACGGGGTGGTGTGAATTGGAGAGTCTGAATTAGGATATGCAGTGAGTGGCAATGTAGGATGGAGAAAAGCACCGCGGGGTGGTCAGCATGGGAAGGTCAGGGAACATGCAGTGGCAATGTAGGATAGGTTTCTGAAATACATCGCGGGGTGGTGCGCATTATATGGGTGTGTGTTACATGACATTCACTAGTAGGAGTGAGAAAAACATCACGGGGTGGTGCGCATTGTATGGGTGTGTGTTACATTACATTCACTAGTAGGAGTGAGAAAAACATTACGGGTTTGTGTGAATCGAAGGGTCTCTATTAGGATAGGCAGTGAGTGGCAATGTAGGATGGAGAAAAGCACCGCGGGGTGTTCAGCATGGGGAGGTCAGGGAACATGCAGTGGCAATGTAGGATAGGTTTCTGAAAAACATCGCGTTGTGGTGCGCATTGTATGGGTTTGTGTTACATTACATTCACTAGTAGGAGTGAGAAAAACATCACGGGGTGGTGCGCATTGTATGGGTGTGTGTTACATTACATTCACTAGTAGGAGTGAGAAAAACATCACGGGGTGGTGTGAATCGGAGGGTCTGAATTAGGATAGGCAGTGAGTCGCAATGTAGGATGGAGAAAAGCACTGCGGTGTGGTCAGCATGGGGAGGTCAGGGAACATGCAGTGGCAATGTAGGATAGGTTTCTGAAAAACATCGCGTTGTGGTGCGCATTGTATGGGTTTGTGTTACATTACATTCACTAGTAGGAGTGAGAAAAACATCACGGGGTGGTGCGCATTGTATTGGTGTGTGTTACATTACATTCACTAGTAGGAGTGAGAAAAACATCACAGGGTGGTGCGCATTGTATGGGTGTGTGTTACATTACATGCACTAGTAGGAGTGAGAAAAACATCACGGGGTGGTGTGAATCGGAGGGTCTGAATTAGGATAGGCAGTGAGTGGCAATGTAGGATGGAGAAAAGCACGGTGCGGTGGTCAGCATGGGGAGGTCAGGGAACATGCAGTGGCAATGTAGGATAGGTTTCTGAAAATCATCTCGGGGTGGTGCGCATTGTATGGGTGTGTGTTACATTACATTCACTAGTAGGAGTGAGAAAAACATCGCGGGGTGGTGCGCATTGTATGGGTGTGTGTTACATTACATTCACTAGGAGGAGTGAGAAATACATCACGGGGTGGTACGCATTGTATGGGTGTGTGTTACATTACATTCACTAGTAGGAGTGAGAAAAACATCACAGGGTGGTGCGCATTGTATGGGTGTGTGTTACATTACATTCACTAGTAGGAGTGAGAAAAACATCACGGGGTGGTGTGAATCGGAGGGTCAGAATTAGGATAGGCAGTGAGTGGCAATGTAGCATGGAGAAAAGCCCCGCGGGGTGGTCATCATGGGGAGGTCAGGGAACATGCAGTGGCAATGTAGGATAGGTTTCTGAAAAATATCGCGGGGTGGTGCGCATTGTATGGGTTTGTGTTACATTACATTCACTAGTAGGAGTGAGAAAAACATCACGGGGTGGTGCGCATTGTATGGGTGTGTGTTACATTACATTCACTAGTAGGAGTGATAAAAACATCACGGGGTGGTGTGAATCGGAGGGTCAGAATTAGGATAGGCAGTGAGTGGCAATGTAGCATGGAGAAAAGCACCGCGGGGTGGTCAGCATGGGGAGGTCAGGGAACATGCAGTGGCAATGTAGGATAGATTTCTGAAAAAGATCGCGGGGTGGTGCGCATTGTATGGGTGTGTGATACATTACATTCACTAGAAGGAGTGAGAAAAACATCACGGGGTTGTACGCCTTGTATGGGTGTGTGTTACATTACATTCACTAGTAGGAGTGAGAAAAACATCATGGGATGGTGTGAATCAGAGGGTCTGAATTAGGATAGGCAGTGAGTGGCAATGTAGGATGGAGAAAAGCACCGCTGTGTGGTCAGCATGGGGAGGTCAGGGAACATGCAATGGCAATGTAGGATAGGTTTCTGAAAAACATCGCCGGGTGGTGCGCATTGTATGGGTGTGTGATACATTACATTCACTAGAAGGAGTGAGAAAAACATCACGGGGTTGTGTGCATTGTATGGGTGTGTGTTACATTACATTCACTAGTAGGAGTGAGAAAAACATCACGGGGTGGTGTGAATCGGAGGGTCTGAATTAGGATAGGCAGTGAGTGGCAATGTAGGATGGAGAAAAGCTCCGCGGGGTGGTCAGCATGGGGAGGTCAGGGAACATGCAGTGGCAATGTAGGATAGGTTTCTGAAAAATATCGCGGGGTGGTGCGCATTTTATGGGTGTGTGTTACATGACATTCACTAGTAGGAGTGAGAAAAACATCACGGGGTGGTGCGCATTGTATGGGTGTGTGTTACATTACATTCACTAGTATGTGTGAGAAAAACCTCACGGGGTGGTGTGAATCGGAGGGTCTGAATTAGGATAGGCAGTGAGTGGCAATGTAGGATGGAGAAAAGCACCGCCCGATGGTCAGCATGTGCAGGTCAGGGAACATGCAGTGGCAATGTAGGATAGGTTTCTGAAAAACATCGCGGGGTGGTGCGCATTGTATGGGTGTGTGTTACATTACATTCACTAGTAGGAGTGAGAAAAACATCACGGGGTGGTGCGCATTGTATGGGTGTGTGTACATTACATTCACTAGTAGGAGTGAGAAAAACATCACGGGGTGGTGTGAATCGGAGGGTCTGAATTAGGATAGGCAGTGAGTCGCAATGTAGGATGGAGAAAAGCACCGCGGTGTGGTCAGCATGGGGAGGTCAGGGAACATGCAGTGGCAATGTAGGATAGGTTTCTGAAAAATCGCGGGGTGGTGCGCATTGTATGGGTGTGTGTTACATTACATTCACTAGAAGGAGTGAGAAAAACATCACGGGGTGGTGTGAATCGGAGGGTCAGAATTAGGATAGGCCGTGAGTGGCAATGTAGCATGGAGAAAAGCACCGCGGGGTGGTCAGCATGGGGAGGTCAGGGAACATGCAGTGGCAATGTAGGATAGATTTCTGAAAAAGATCGCGGGGTGGTGCGCATTGTATGGGTGTGTGTTACATTACATTCACTAGAAGGAGTGAGAAAAACATCACGGGGTGGTGTGAATCGGAGGGTCAGAATTAGGATAGGCAGTGAGTGGCAATGTAGCATGGAGAAAAGCACCGCGGGGTGGTCAGCATGGGGAGGTCAGGGAACATGCAGTGGCAATGTAGGATAGATTTCTGAAAAAGATCGCGGGGTGGTGCGCATTGTATGGGTGTGTGTTACATTACATTCACTAGAAGGAGTGAGAAAAACATCACGGGGTGGTGCGCATTGTATGGGTGTGTGTTACATTACATTCACTAGTAGGTGTGAGAAAAACATCAAGGGGTGGTGTGAATCGGAGGGTCTGAATTAGGATAGGCAGTGAGTGGCAATGTAGGATGGAGAAAAGCACCGCGGGATGGTCAGCATGTGCAGGTCAGGGAACATGCAGTGGCAATGTAGGATAGGTTTCTGAAAAACATCGCGGGGTGGTGCGCATTGTATGGGTGTGTGTTACATTACATTCACTAGTAGGAGTGAGAAAAACATCACGCGGTGGTGTGCATTGTATGGGTCTGTGTTACATTACATTCAATAGTAGGAGTGTGAAAAACATCACGGAGTGGTGTGAATCGGAGGGTCTGAATTAGGATAGGCAGTGAGTGGCAATGTAGGATGGAGAAAAGCACCGCGGGGTGGTCAGCATGGGGAAGTCAGGGAACATGCAGTGGCAATGTAGGATAGGTTTCTGTAAAACATCGCGGGGTGGTGCGCATTGTATGGGTGTGTGTTACATTACATTCACTAGTAGGAGTGAGAAAAACATCACGGGGTGGTGCGCATTGTACGGGTGAGTGTTACATTACATTCACTAGTAGGAGTGAGAAAATCATCACGGGGTGGTGTGAATCCGAGGGTCTGAATTAGGATAGGCAGTGAGTGGCAATGTAGAATGGAGAAAAGCACCGCGCGGTGGTCAGCATGGGGAGGTCAGGGAACATGCAGTGGCAATGTAGGATAGTTTCTGAAAAACATCGCGGGGTGGTGCGCATTGTATGGGTGTGTGTTACATTACATTCACTAGTAGGAGTGAGAAAAACATCACGGGGTGTTGCGCATTGTATGGGTGTGTGTTACGTTACATTCACTAGTAGGACTGAGAAAAACATCACGGGGTGGTGTGAATCGGGGGTCTGAATTAGGATAGGCAGTGAGTGGCAATATAGGATGGAGAAAAGCACCGCGGGGTGGTCAGCATGGGGAGGTCAGCGAACATGCAGTGACAATGTAGGATAGCTTTCTGAAAAAGATTGCGGGGTGGTGCGCATTGTATGGGTGTGTGTTACATTACATTCACTAGTAGGAGTGAGAAAACATCACGGGGTGGTGCGCATTGTATGGGTGTGTGTTACATTACATTCACTAGTAGGAGTGAGAAAAACATCACGGGGTGGTGTGAATCGGAGGGTCTGAATTAGGATCGGCAGTGAGTGGCAATGTAGGATGGAGAAAAGCACTGCGGGGTGGTCAGCAAGGGGAGGTCAGGGAACATGCAGTGGCAATGTAGGATAGGTTTCTGAAAAACATCTCGGTGTGGTGCGCATTGTATGGGTGTGTGTTACATTACATTCACTAGTAGGTGTGAGAAAAACATCACGGGGTGGTGCGCATTGTATGGGTGTGTGTTACATTATATTCACTAGTAGGAGTGAGAAAACCATCACGGGGTGGTGTGAATCGGAGGGTCTGAATTAGGATAGGCAGTGAGTGGCAATGTAGGATGGAGAAAAGCACGGCGGGGTGGTCAGCATCGGGAGGTCAGGGAACATGCAGTGGCAATGTAGCATAGGTTTCTGAAAAACATCGCGGGATGATGCGTATTGTATTGGTGTGTGTTACATTACATTCACTAATAGGAGTGAGAAAAACATCACGGGGTGTTGCGCATTGTATGGGTGTGTGTTACATTACATTCATTAGTAGGAGTGAGAAAAACATCACGGGGTGGTGTGAATCGAATGGTCTGAATTAGGATAGGCAGTGAGTGGCAATGTAGGATAGAGAAAAGCACCGCGGGGTGGTCAGCATGGGGAGGTCAGGGAACATGCAGTTGCAATGTAGGATAGGTTTCTGAAAAACATCTCGGGGTGGTGCGCATTGTCTGGGTGTGTGTTACATTACATTCACTAGTAGGAGTGAGAAAAACATCACGGGTTGGTGACCATTGTATGGCTGTGTGTTACATTACATTCACTAGTAGGAGTGAGAAAAACATCACGGTGTGGTGTGCATTGTATGGGTGTGTGTTACATTACATTCACTAGTAGGAGTGTGAAAAACATCACGGGGTGGTGTGATCGGAGGGTCTGAATTAGGATAGGCAGTGAGTGGCAATGTAGGATGGAGAAAAGCACCGCGGGGTGGTCAGCATGGGGAGGTCAGGGAACATGCAGTGGCAATGTAGGATAGGTTTCTGTAAAACATCGCGGGGTGGTGCGCATTGTATGGGTGTGTGTTACATTACATTCACTAGTAGGAGTGAGAAAAACATCACGGGGTGGTGCGCATTGTATGGGTGTGTGTTACATTACATTCACTAGTAGGACTGAGAAAAACATCACGGGGTGCTGTGAATCCGGGGTCTGAATTAGGATAGGCAGTGAGTGGCAATGTAGGATGGAGAAAAGCACCGCGGGGTGGTCAGCATGGGGAGGTCAGGGAACATGCAGTGGCAATGTAGGATAGATTTCTGAAAAAGATCGCGGGGTTTTGCGCATTGTATGGGTGTGTGTTACATTACATTCACTAGAAGGAGTGAGAAAAACATCACGATGTGGTGCGCATTGTATGGGTGTGTGTTACATTACATTCACTAGTAGGAGTGAGAAAAACATCATGGGGTGGTGTGAATCGGAGGGTCTGAATTAGGATAGGCAGTGAGTGGCAATGTAGGATGGAGAAAAGCACCGCGGGGTGGTCAGCATGGGGAGGTCAGAGAACATGCAGTGGCAATGTAGGATAGGTTTCTAAAAAACATCTCGGGGTGGTGCGCATTGTATGCGTGTGTGTTACATTACATTCACTAGTAGGAGTGAGAAAAACATCACGGGGTGGTGCGCATTGTATGGGTGTGTGTTACATTACATTCACTAGTAGGAGTGAGAAAAACATCACGGGGTGGTGTGCATTGTATGGGTGTGTGTTACATTACATGCACTAGTAGGAGTGAGAAAAACATCACGGGGTGGTGTGAATCGGAGGGTCTGAATTAGGATAGGCAGTGAGTGGCAATGTAGGATGGAGAAAAGCACCGCGGGGTGGTCAGCATGGGGAGGTCAGGGAACATGCAGTGGCAATGTAGGATAGATTTCTGAAAAACATCTCGGGGTGGTGCGCATTGTATGGGTGTGTGTTACATTACATTCACTAGTAGGAGTGAGAAAAACATCACGGGGTGGTGCGCATTGTATGGGTGTGTGTTACATTACATTCACTAGTAGGAGTGAGAAAAACATCACGGGGTGGTGTGAATCGGAGGGTCTGAATTAGGATAGGCAGTGAGTGGCAATGTAGGATGGAGAAAAGCACTGCGGGGTGGTCAGCATGGGGAAGTCAGGGAACATGCAGTGGCAATGTAGGATAGGTTTCTGAAAAACATCGCAGGGTGGTGCGCATTGTATGGGTGTGTGTTACATTACATTCACTAGTAGGAGTGAGAAAAACATCACGGGGTGGTGCGCATTGTATGGGTGTGTGTTACATTACATTCACTAGTAGGAGTGAGAAAAACATCACGGGGTGGTGTGAATTGGAGAGTCTGAATTAGGATATGCAGTGAGTGGCAATGTAGGATGGAGAAAAGCACCGCGGGGTGGTCAGCATGGGGAGGTCAGGGAACATGCAGTGGCAATGTAGGATAGGTTTCTGAAAAACATCGCGGGGTGGTGCGCATTGTATGGGTGTGTGTTACATGACATTCACTAGTAGGAGTGAGAAAAACATCACGGGGTGGTGCGCATTGTATGGGTGTGTGTTACATTACATTCACTAGTAGGAGTGACAAAAAACATTACGGGTTTGTGTGAATCGAAGGGTCTCTATTAGGATAGGCAGTGAGTGGCAATGTAGGATGGAGAAAAGCACCGCGGGGTGTTCAGCATGGGGAGGTCAGGGAACATGCAGTGGCAATGTAGGATAGGTTTCTGAAAAACATCGCGTTGTGGTGCGCATTGTATGGGTTTGTGTTACATTACATTCACTAGTAGGAGTGAGAAAAACATCACGGGGTGGTGCGCATTGTATGGGTGTGTGTTACATTACATTCACTAGTAGGAGTGAGAAAAACATCACGGGGTTGTGTGAATCGGAGGGTCTGAATTAGGATAGGCAGTGAGTCGCAATGTAGGATGGAGAAAAGCACTGCGGTGTGGTCAGCATGGGGAGGTCAGGGAACATGCAGTGGCAATGTAGGATAGGTTTCTGAAAAACATCGCGTTGTGGTGCGCATTGTATGGGTTTGTGTTACATTACATTCATTAGTAGGAGTGAGAAAAACATCACGGGGTGGTGCGCATTGTATTGGTGTGTGTTACATTACATTCACTAGTAGGAGTGAGAAAAACATCACAGGGTGGTGCGCATTGTATGGGTGTGTGTTACATTACATGCACTAGTAGGAGTGAGAAAAACATCACGGGGTGGTGTGAATCGGAGGGTCTGAATTAGGATAGGCAATGAGTGGCAATGTAGGATGGAGAAAAGCACGGTGCGGTGGTCAGCATGGGGAGGTCAGGGAACATGCAGTGGCAATGTAGGATAGGTTTCTGAAAATCATCTCGGGGTGGTGCGCATTGTATGGGTGTGTGTTACATTACATTCACTAGTAGGAGTGAGAAAAACATCGCGGGGTGGTGCGCATTGTATGGGTGTGTGTTACATTACATTCACTAGGAGGAGTGAGAAAAACATCACGGGGTGGTACGCATTGTATGGGTGTGTGTTACATTACATTCACTAGTAGGAGTGAGAAAAACATCACAGGGTGGTGCGCATTGTATGGGTGTGTGTTACATTACATTCACTAGTAGGAGTGAGAAAAACATCACGGGGTGGTGTGAATCGGAGGGTCAGAATTAGGATAGGCAGTGAGTGGCAATGTAGCATGGAGAAAAGCCCCGCGGGGTGGTCAGCATGGGGAGGTCAGGGAACATGCAGTGGCAATGTAGGATAGGTTTCTGAAAAATATCGCGGGGTGGTGCGCATTGTATGGGTTTGTGTTACATTACATTCACTAGTAGGAGTGAGAAAAACATCACGGGGTGGTGCGCATTGTATGGGTGTGTGTTACATTACATTCACTAGTAGGAGTGATAAAAACATCACGGGGTGGTGTGAATCGGAGGGTCAGAATTAGGATAGGCAGTGAGTGGCAATGTAGCATGGAGAAAAGCACCGCGGGGTGGTCAGCATGGGGAGGTCAGGGAACATGCAGTGGCAATGTAGGATAGATTTCTGAAAAAGATCGCGGGGTGGTGCGCATTGTATGGGTGTGTGATACATTACATTCACTAGAAGGAGTGAGAAAAACATCACGGGGTTGTACGCCTTGTATGGGTGTGTGTTACATTACATTCACTAGTAGGAGTGAGAAAAACATCATGGGGTGGTGTGAATCAGAGGGTCTGAATTAGGATAGGCAGTGAGTGGCAATGTAGGATGGAGAAAAGCACCGCTGTGTGGTCAGCATGGGGAGGTCAGGGAACATGCAATGGCAATGTAGGATAGGTTTCTGAAAAACATCGCCGGGTGGTGCGCATTGTATGGGTGTGTGATACATTACATTCACTAGAAGGAGTGAGAAAAACATCACGGGGTTGTGTGCATTGTATGGGTGTGTGTTACATTACATTCACTAGTAGGTGTGAGAAAAACATCACGGGGTGGTGTGAATCGGAGGGTCTGAATTAGGATAGGCAGTGAGTGGCAATGTAGGATGGAGAAAAGCTCCGCGGGGTGGTCAGCATGGGGAGGTCAGGGAACATGCAGTGGCAATGTAGGATAGGTTTCTGAAAAATATCGCGGGGTGGTGCGCATTTTATGGGTGTGTGTTACATGACATTCACTAGTAGGAGTGAGAAAAACATCACGGGGTGGTGCGCATTGTATGGGTGTGTGTTACATTACATTCACTAGTAGGACTGAGAAAAACATCACGGGGTGGTGTGAATCGGGGCTCTGAATTAGGATAGGCAGTGAGTGGCAATATAGGATGGAGAAAAGCACCGCGGGGTGGTCAGCATGGGGAGGTCAGCGAACATGCAGTGACAATGTAGGATAGCTTTCTGAAAAAGATTGCGGGGTGGTGCGCATTGTATGGGTGTGTGTTACATTACATTCACTAGTAGGAGTGTGAAAAACATCACGGGGTGGTGTGAATCGGAGGGTCTGAATTAGGATAGGCAGTGAGTGGCAATGTAGGATGGAGAAAAGCACCGCGGGGTGGTCAGCATGGGTAGGTCAGGGAACATGCTGTGGCAATGTAGGATAGGTTTCTGTAAAACATCGCGGGGTGGTGCGCATTGTATGGGTGTGTGTTACATTACATTCACTAGTAGGAGTGAGAAAAACATCACGCGGTGGTGCGCATTGTATGGGTGTGTGTTACATTACATTCACTAGTAGGACTGAGAAAAACATCACGGGGTGCTGTGAATCCGGGGTCTGAATTAGGATAGGCAGTGAGTGGCAATGTAGGATGGAGAAAAGCACCGCGGGGTGCTCAGCATGGGGAGGTCAGTGAACATGCAGTGGCAATGAAGGATAGATTTCTGAAAAAGATCGCGGGGTTTTGCGCATTGTATGGGTGTGTGTTACATTACATTCACTAGAAGGAGTGAGAAAAACATCACGGTGTGGTGCGCATTGTATGGGTGTGTGTTACATTACATTCACTAGTAGGAGTGAGAAAAACATCATGGGGTGGTGTGAATCGGAGGGTCTGAATTAGGATAGGCAGTGAGTGGCAATGTAGGATGGAGAAAAGCACCGCGGGGTGGTCAGCATGGGGAGGTCAGAGAACATGCAGTGGCAATGTAGGATAGGTTTCTAAAAAACATCTCGGGGTGGTGCGCATTGTATGGGTGTGTGTTACATTACATTCACTAGTAGGAGTGAGAAAAACATCACGGGGTGGTGCGCATTGTATGGGTGTGTGTTACATTACATTCAGTAGTAGGAGTGAGAAAAACATCACGGGGTGGTGTGCATTGTATGGGTGTGTGTTACATTACATGCACTAGTAGGAATGAGAAAAACATCACGGGGTGGTGTGAATCGGAGGGTCTGAATTAGGATAGGCAGTGAGTGGCAATGTAGGATGGAGAAAAGCACGGCGGGGTGGTCAGCATGGGGAGGTCAGGGAACATGCAGTGGCAATGTAGGATAGGTTTCTGAAAAACATCTCGGGGTGGTGCGCATTGTATGGGTGTGTGTTACAGTACATTCACTAGTAGGAGTGAGAAAAACATCACGGGGTGGTGCGCATTGTATGGGTGTGTGTTACATTACATTCACTAGTAGGAGTGAGAAAAACATCACGGGGTGGTGTGAATCGGAGGGTCTGAATTAGGATAGGCAGTGAGTGGCAATGTAGGAGGGAGAAAAGCACTGCGGGGTGGTCAGCATGGGGAAGTCAGGGAACATGGAGTGGCAATGTAGGATAGGTTTCTGAAAAACATCGCGGGGTGGTGCGCATTGTATGGGTGTGTGTTACATTACATTCACTAGTAGGAGTGAGAAAAACATCACGGGGTGGTGCGCATTGTATGGGTGTGTGTTACATTAGATTCACTAGTAGGAGTGAGAAAAACATCACGGGGTGGTGTGAATTGGAGAGTCTGAATTAGGATAGGCAGTGAGTGGCAATGTAGGATGGAGAAAAGCACCGCCGGGTGGTCAGCATGGGGAGGTCAGGGAACATGCAGTGGCAATGTAGGGTAGGTTTCTGAAAAACATCGCGGGGTGGTGCGCATTGTATGGGTGTGTGTTACATGACATTCACTAGTAGGAGTGAGAAAAACATCACGGGGTGGTGCGCATTGTACGGGTGTGTGTTACATTACATTCACTAGTAGGTGTGAGAAAAACATCATGTGGAGGTGTGAATCGGAGGGTCTGAATTAGGATAGGCAGTGAGTGGCAATGTAGGATGGAGAAAAGCACCGCGGGGTGGTCAGCATGGGGAGGTCAGGGAACATGCAGTGGCAATGTAGGATAGGTTTCTGAAAAACATCGCGGGGTGGTGCGCATTTTATGGATGTGTGTTACATTACATTCACTAGTAGGAGTGAGAAAAACATCACGGGGTGGTGCGCATTGTATGGGTGTGTGTTACATTACATTCACTAGTAGGAGTGAGAAAAACATCGCGGGGTGGTGCGCATTGTATGGGTGTGTGTTACATTACATTCACTAGGAGGAGTGAGAAAAACATCACGGGGTGGTACGCATTGTATGGGTGTGTGTTACATTACATTCACTAGTAGGAGTGAGAAAAACATCACGGGGTGGTGTGAATCGGAGGGTCAGAATTAGGATAGGCAGTGAGTGGCAATGTAGCATGGAGAAAAGCACCGCGAGGTGGTCAGCATGGGGAGGTCAGGGAACATGCAGTGGCAATGTAGGATAGGTTTCTGAAAAACATCGCGGGGTGGTGCGCATTGTATGGGTTTGTGTTACATTACATTCACTAGTAGGAGTTAGAAAAACATCACGGGGTGGTGCGCATTGTATGGGTGTGTGTTACATTACATTCACTAGTAGGAGTGATAAAAACATCACGGGGTGGTGTGAATCGGAGGGTCAGAATTAGGATAGGCAGTGAGTGGCAATGTAGCATGGAGAAAAGCACCGCGGGGTGGTCAGCATGGGGAGGTCAGGGAACATGCAGTGGCAATGTAGGATAGATTTCTGAAAAAGATCGCGGTGTGGTGCGCATTGTATGGGTGTGTGTTACATTACATTCACTAGAAGGAGTGAGAAAAACATCACGGGGTTGTACGCCTTGTATGGGTGTGTGTTACATTACATTCACTAGTAGGAGTGAGAAAAACATCATGGGGTGGTGTGAATCAGAGGGTCTGAATTAGGATAGGCCGTGAGTGGCAATGTAGGATGGAGAAAAGCACCGCTGTGTGGTCAGCATGGGGAGGTCAGGGAACATGCAATGGCAATGTAGGATAGGTTTCTGAAAAACATCGCCGGGTGGTGCGCATTATATGGGTGTGTGATACATTACATTCACTAGAAGGAGTGAGAAAAACATCACGGGGTGGTGTGCATTGTATGGGTGTGTGTTACATTACATTCACTAGTAGGAGTAAGAAAAACATCACGGGGTGGTGTGAATCGGAGGGTCTGAATTAGGATAGGCAGTGAGTGGCAATGTAGGCTGGAGAAAAGCACCGCGGGGTTGTCAGCATGGGGAGGTCAGGGAACATGCAGTGGCAATGTAGGATAGGTTTCTGAAAAACATCGCGGGGTGGTGCGCATTGTATGGGTGTGTGTTACATGACATTCACTAGTAGGAGTGAGAAAAACATCACGGGGTGGTGCGCATTGTATGGGTGTGTGTTACATTACATTCACTAGTAGGTGTGAGAAAAACATCACGGGGTGGTGTGAATCGGAGGGTCTGAATTAGGATAGGCAGTGAGTGGCAATGTAGGATGGAGAAAAGCACCGCGGGATGGTCAGCATGTGCAGGTCAGGGAACATGCAGTGGCAATGTAGGATAGTTTTCTGAAAAACATCGCGGGGTGGTGCGCATTGTATGGGTGTGTGTTACATTACATTCACTAGTAGGAGTGAGAAAAACATCACGGGGTGGTGTGCATTGTATGGGTCTGTGTTACATTACATTCACTAGTAGGAGTGTGAAAAACATCACGGGGTGGGGTGAATCGGAGGGTCTGAATTAGGATAGGCTGTGAGTGGCAATGTAGGATGGAGAAAAGCACCGCGGGGTGGTCAGCATGGGGAAGTCAGGGAACATGCAGTGGCAATGTAGGATAGGTTTCTGTAAAACATCGCTGGGTGGTGCGCATTGTATGGGTGTGTGTTACATTACATTCACTAGTAGGAGTGAGAAAAACATCACGGGGTGGTGCGCATTGTATGGGTGTGTGTTACATTACATTCACTAGTAGGAGTGAGAAAAACATCACCGGGTGGTGTGAATCGGAGGGTCTGAATTAGGATAGGCAGTGAGTGGCAATGTAGGATGGAGAAAAGCACCGCGGGGTGGGCAGCATGGGGAGGTCAGGGAACATGCAGTGGCAATGTAGGATAGGTTTCTGAAAAACATCGCGGGGTGGTGCGCATTGTATGGGTGTGAGCTACATTACATTCACTAGTAGGAGTGAGAAAAACATCACGGGGTGGTGCGCATTGTATGGGTGTGTGTTACATTACATTCACTAGTAGGAGTGAGAAAAACATCATGGGGTGGTGTGAATCAGAGGGTCTGAATTAGGATAGGCAGTGAGTGGCAATGTAGGATGGAGAAAAGCACCGCTGTGTGGTCAGCATGGGGAGGTCAGGGAACATGCAATGGCAATGTAGGATAGGTTTCTGAAAAACATCGCCGGGTGGTGCGCATTGTATGGGTGTGTGATACATTACATTCACTAGAAGGAGTGAGAAAAACATCACGGGGTTGTGTGCATTGTATGAGTGTGTGTTACATTACATTCACTAGTAGGAGTGAGAAAAACATCACGGGGTGGTGTGAATCGGAGGGTCTGAATTAGGATAGGCAGTGAGTGGCAATGTAGGATGGAGAAAAGCTCCGCGGGGTGGTCAGCATGGGGAGGTCAGGGAACATGCAGTGGCAATGTAGGATAGGTTTCTGAAAAATATCGCGGGGTGGTGCGCATTTTATGGGTGTGTGTTACATGACATTCACTAGTAGGAGTGAGAAAAACATCACGGGGTGGTGCGCATTGTATGGGTGTGTGTTACATTACATTCACTAGTAGGACTGAGAAAAACATCACGGGGTGGTGTGAATTGGGGGTCTGAATTAGGATAGGCAGTGAGTGGCAATATAGGATGGAGAAAAGCACCGCGGGGTGGTCAGCATGGGGAGGTCAGCGAACATGCAGTGACAATGTAGGATAGCTTTCTGAAAAAGATTGCGGGGTGGTGCGCATTGTATGGGTGTGTGTTACATTACATTCACTAGTAGGAGTGTGAAAAACATCAGGGGGTGGTGTGAATCGGAGGGTCTGAATTAGGATAGGCAGTGAGTGGCAATGTAGGATGGAGAAAAGCACCGCGGGGTGGTCAGCATGGGTAGGTCAGGGAACATGCTGTGGCAATGTAGGATAGGTTTCTGTAAAACATCGCGGGGTGGTGCGCATTGTATGGGTGTGTGTTACATTACATTCACTAGTAGGAGTGAGAAAAACATCACGGGGTGGTGCGCATTGTATGGGTGTGTGTTACATTACATTCACTAGTAGGACTGAGAAAAACATCACGGGGTGCTGTGAATCCGGGGTCTGAATTAGGATAGGCAGTGAGTGGCAATGTAGGATGGAGAAAAGCACCGCGGGGTGCTCAGCATGGGGAGGTCAGTGAACATGCAGTGGCAATGAAGGATAGATTTCTGAAAAAGATCGCGGGGTTTTGCGCATTGTATGGGTGTGTGTTACATTACATTCACTAGAAGGAGTGAGAAAAACATCACGGTGTGGTGCGCATTGTATGGGTGTGTGTTACATTACATTCACTAGTAGGAGTGAGAAAAACATCATGGGGTGGTGTGAATCGGAGGGTCTGAATTAGGATAGGCAGTGAGTGGCAATGTAGGATGGAGAAAAGCACCGCGGGGTGGTCAGCATGGGGAGGTCAGAGAACATGCAGTGGCAATGTAGGATAGGTTTCTAAAAAACATCTCGGGGTGGTGCGCATTGTATGGGTGTGTGTTACATTACATTCACTAGTAGGAGTGAGAAAAACATCACGGGGTGGTGCGCATTGTATGGGTGTGTGTTACATTACATTCAGTAGTAGGAGTGAGAAAAACATCACGGGGTGGTGTGCATTGTATGGGTGTGTGTTACATTACATGCACTAGTAGGAATGAGAAAAACATCACGGGGTGGTGTGAATCGGAGGGTCTGAATTAGGATAGGCAGTGAGTGGCAATGTAGGATGGAGAAAAGCACGGCGGGGTGGTCAGCATGGGGAGGTCAGGGAACATGCAGTGGCAATGTAGGATAGGTTTCTGAAAAACATCTCGGGGTGGTGCGCATTGTATGGGTGTGTGTTACAGTACATTCACTAGTAGGAGTGAGAAAAACATCACGGGGTGGTGCGCATTGTATGGGTGTGTGTTACATTACATTCACTAGTAGGAGTGAGAAAAACATCACGGGGTGGTGTGAATCGGAGGGTCTGAATTAGGATAGGCAGTGAGTGGCAATGTAGGAGGGAGAAAAGCACTGCGGGGTGGTCAGCATGGGGAAGTCAGGGAACATGGAGTGGCAATGTAGGATAGGTTTCTGAAAAACATCGCGGGGTGGTGCGCATTGTATGGGTGTGTGTTACATTACATTCACTAGTAGGAGTGAGAAAAACATCACGGGGTGGTGCGCATTGTATGGGTGTGTGTTACATTAGATTCACTAGTAGGAGTGAGAAAAACATCACGGGGTGGTGTGAATTGGAGAGTCTGAATTAGGATAGGCAGTGAGTGGCAATGTAGGATGGAGAAAAGCACCGCGGGGTGGTCAGCATGGGGAGGTCAGGGAACATGCAGTGGCAATGTAGGATAGGTTTCTGAAAAACATCGCGGGGTGGTGCGCATTTTATGGATGTGTGTTACATTACATTCACTAGTAGGAGTGAGAAAAACATCACGGGGTGGTGCGCATTGTATGGGTGTGTGTTACATTACATTCACTAGTAGGAGTGAGAAAAACATCGCGGGGTGGTGCGCATTGTATGGGTGTGTGTTACATTACATTCACTAGGAGGAGTGAGAAAAACATCACGGGGTGGTACGCATTGTATGGGTGTGTGTTACATTACATTCACTAGTAGGAGTGAGAAAAACATCACGGGGTGGTGTGAATCGGAGGGTCAGAATTAGGATAGGCAGTGAGTGGCAATGTAGCATGGAGAAAAGCACCGCGGGGTGGTCAGCATGGGGAGGTCAGGGAACATGCAGTGGCAATGTAGGATAGGTTTCTGAAAAACATCGCCGGGTGGTGCGCATTATATGGGTGTGTGATACATTACATTCACTAGAAGGAGTGAGAAAAACATCACGGGGTGGTGTGCATTGTATGGGTGTGTGTTACATTACATTCACTAGTAGGAGTGAGAAAAACATCACGGGGTGGTGTGAATCGGAGGGTCTGAATTAGGATAGGCAGTGAGTGGCAATGTAGGCTGGAGAAAAGCACCGCGGGGTTGTCAGCATGGGGAGGTCAGGGAACATGCAGTGGCAATGTAGGATAGGTTTCTGAAAAACATCGCGGGGTGGTGCGCATTGTATGGGTGTGTGTTACATGACATTCACTAGTAGGAGTGAGAAAAACATCACGGGGTGGTGCGCATTGTATGGGTGTGTGTTACATTACATTCACTAGTAGGTGTGAGAAAAACATCACGGGGTGGTGTGAATCGGAGGGTCTGAATTAGGATAGGCAGTGAGTGGCAATGTAGGATGGAGAAAAGCACCGCGGGATGGTCAGCATGTGCAGGTCAGGGAACATGCAGTGGCAATGTAGGATAGTTTTCTGAAAAACTTCGCGGGGTGGTGCGCATTGTATGGGTGTGTGTTACATTACATTCACTAGTAGGAGTGAGAAAAATATCACGGGGTGGTGTGCATTGTATGGGTCTGTGTTACATTACATTCACTAGTAGGAGTGTGAAAAACATCACGGGGTGGGGTGAATCGGAGGGTCTGAATTAGGATAGGCTGTGAGTGGCAATGTAGGATGGAGAAAAGCACCGCGGGGTGGTCAGCATGGGGAAGTCAGGGAACATGCAGTGGCAATGTAGGATAGGTTTCTGTAAAACATCGCTGGGTGGTGCGCATTGTATGGGTGTGTGTTACATTACATTCACTAGTAGGAGTGAGAAAAACATCACGGGGTGGTGCGCATTGTATGGGTGTGTGTTACATTACATTCACTAGTAGGAGTGAGAAAAACATCACCGGGTGGTGTGAATCGGAGGGTCTGAATTAGGATAGGCAGTGAGTGGCAATGTAGGATGGAGAAAAGCACCGCGGGGTGGGCAGCATGGGGAGGTCAGGGAACATGCAGTGGCAATGTAGGATAGGTTTCTGAAAAACATCGCGGGGTGGTGCGCATTGTATGGGTGTGAGCTACATTACATTCACTAGTAGGAGTGAGAAAAACATCACGGGGTGGTGCGCATTGTATGGGTGTGTGTTACATTACATTCACTAGTAGGAGTGAGAAAAACATCATGGGGTGGTGTGAATCAGAGGGTCTGAATTAGGATAGGCAGTGAGTGGCAATGTAGGATGGAGAAAAGCACCGCTGTGTGGTCAGCATGGGGAGGTCAGGGAACATGCAATGGCAATGTAGGATAGGTTTCTGAAAAACATCGCCGGGTGGTGCGCATTGTATGGGTGTGTGATACATTACATTCACTAGAAGGAGTGAGAAAAACATCACGGGGTGGTGCGCATTGTATGGGTGTGTGTTACATTACATTCACTAGTAGGAGTGACAAAAACATCAGGGGGTGGTGTGAATCGGAGGGTCTGAATTAGGATAGGCAGTGAGTGGCAATGTAGGATGGAGAAAAGCACCGCGGGGTGGTCAGCATGGGGAGGTCAGGGAACATGCAGTGGCAATTTAGGATAGGTTTCTGAAAAACATCGCGGGGTGGTGCGCATTGTATGGGTGTGTGTTACATTACATTCACTAGTAGGAGTGAGAAAAACATCACGGGGTTGTACGCCTTGTATGGGTGTGTGTTTCATTACATTCACTAGTAGGAGTGAGAAAAACATCACGGGGTGGTGTGAATCGGAGGGTCTGAATTAGGATAGGCAGTGAGTGGCAATGTAGGATGGAGAAAAGCACCACGGGGTGGTCAGCATGGGGAGGTCAGGGAACATGCAGTGGCAATGTAGGATAGTTTCTGAAAAACATCGCGGGGTGGTGCGCATTGTATGGGTGTGTGTTACATTACATTCACTAGTAGGAGTGAGAAAAACATCACGGGGTGGTGCGCATTGTATGGGTGTGTGTTACATTACATTCACTAGTAGGACTGAGAAAAACATCACGGGGTGGTGTGAATCGGAGGGTCTGAATTAGGATAGGCAGTGAGTGGCAATGTAGGATGGAGAAAAGCACCGCGGGGTGGTCAGCATGGGGAGGTGAGGGAACATGCAGTGACAATGTAGGATAGCTTTCAGAAAAAGATTGCGGGGTGGTGCGCATTGTATGGGTGTGTGTTACATTACATTCACTAGTAGGAGTGAGAAAAATATCACGGGGTGGTGCGCATTGTATGGATGTGTGTTACATTACATTGACTAGTAGGCGTGAGAAAAACATCACGGTGTGGTGTGAATCGGAGGGTCTGAATTAGGATAGGCAGTGAGTGGCAATGTAGGATGGAGAAAAGCACCGCGGGGTGGTCAGCATGTGGAGGTCAGGGAACATGCAGTGGCAATTTAGGATAGGTTTCTGAAAAACATCTCGGGGTGGTGCGCATTGTATGGGTGTGTGTTACATTACATTCACTAGTAGGTGTGAGAAAAACATCACGGGGTGGTCCGCATTGTATGGGTGTGTGTTACATTATATTCACCAGTAGGAGTGAGAAAACCATCACGGGGTGGTGTGAATCGGAAGGTCTGAATTAGGATAGGCAGTGAGTGGCAATGTAGGATGGAGAAAAGCACCGCGGGGTGGTCCGCATCGGGAGGTCAGGGAACATGCAGTGGCAATGTAGGATAGGTTTCTGAAAAACATCGCGGGGTGGTGCGCATTGTATGGGTTTGTGTTACATTACATTCACTAGTAGGAGTGAGAAAAACGTCACGGGGTGGTGCGCATTGTATGGGTGTGTGTTACATTACATTCACTAGTAGGAGTGAGAAAAACATCACGGGGTGGTGCGCATTGTATGGGTGTGTGTTACATGACATTCACTAGTAGGAGTGAGAAAAACATCACGGGGTGGTGCGCATTGTATGGGTGTGTGTTACATTACATTCACTAGCAGGTGTGAGAAAAACATCATGTGGTGGTGTGAATCGGAGGGTCTGAATTAGGATAGGCAGTGAGTGGCAATGTAGGATGGAGAAAAGCACCGCGGGGTGGTCAGCATGGGGAGGTCAGGGAACATGCAGTGGCAATGTAGGATAGGTTTCTGAAAAACATCTCGGGGTGGTGCGCATTGTATGGGTGTGTGTTACATTACATTCACTAGTAGGAGTGAGAAAAACATCACGGGTTGGTGTGAATCGAAGATTCTGAATTAGGATAGGCAGTGAGTGGCAATGTAGGATGGAGAAAAGCACCGCGGAGTGGTCCGCATCGGGAGGTCAGGGAACATGCAGTGGCAATGTAGGATAGGTTTCTGAAAAACATCGCGGGGTGGTGCGCATTGTATGGGTGTGTGTTACATTACATTCACTAGTAGGAGTGATAAAAACGTCACGGGGTGGTGCGCATTGTATGGGTGTGTGTTACATTACATTCACTAGTAGGAGTGAGAAAAACATCACGGGGTGGTGTGAATTGGAGAGTCTGAATTAGGATAGGCAGTGAGTGGCAATGTAGGATGGAGAAAAGCACCGCGGGGTGGTCAGCATGGGGAGGTCAGGGAACATGCAGTGGCAATGTAGGATAGGTTTCTGAAAAACATCGCGGGTTGGTGCGCATTGTATGGGTGTGTGTTACATGACATTCACTAGCAGGAGTGAGAAAAACATCACGGGGTTGTGCGCATTGTATGGGTGTGTGTTACATTACATTCACTAGCAGGTGTGAGAAAAACATCATGTGGTGGTGTGAATCGGAGGGTCTGAATTAGGATAGGCAGTGAGTGGCAATGTAGGATGGAGAAAAGCACCGCGGGGTGGTCACCATGGGGAGGTCAGGGAACATGCAGTGGCAATGTAGGATAGGTTTCTGAAAAACATCGCGGGGTGGTGCGCATTTTATGGATGTGTGTTACATTACATTCACTAGTAGGAGTGAGAAAAACATCACGGGGTGGTGCGCATTGTATGGGTGTGTGTTACATTACATTCACTAGTAGGAGTGAGAAAAACATCACGGGTTGGTGTGAATCGAAGATTCTGAATTAGGATAGGCAGTGAGTGGCAATGTAGGATGGAGAAAAGCACCGCGGGGTGTTCAGCATGGGGAGGTCAGGGAACATGCAGTGGCAATGTAGGATAGGTTTCTGAAAAACATCGCGGGGTGGTGCGCATTGTATGGGTGTGTGTTACATTACATTCACTAGGAGGAGTGAGAAAAACATCACGGGGTGGTACGCATTGTATGGGTGTGTGTTACATTACATTCACTAGGAGGAGTGAGAAAAACATCACGGGGTGGTACGCATTGTACGGGTGTGTGTTACATTACATTCACTAGTAGGAGTGAGAAAAACATCACGGGGTGGTGTGAATCGGAGGGTCTGAATTAGGATAGGCAGTGAGTCGCAATGTAGGATGGAGAAAAGCACTGCGGTGTGGTCAGCATGGGGAGGTCAGGGAACATGCAGTGGCAATGTAGGATAGGTTCCTGAAAAACATCGCGGGGTGGTGCGCATTGTATGGGTTTGTGTTACATTACATTCACTAGTAGGAGTGAGAAAAACATCACGGGGTGGTGCGCATTGTATGGGTGTGTGTTACATTACATTCACTAGTAGGAGTGAGAAAAACATCACGGGGTGGTGCGCATTGTATGGGTGTGTGTTACATTACATTCACTAGTAGGAGTGAGAAAAACATCACGGGGTGGTGTGAATCGGAGGGTCAGAATTAGGATAGGCAGTGAGTGGCAATGTAGCATGGAGAAAAGCACCGCGGGGTGGTCAGCATGGGGAGGTCAGGGAACATGCAGTGGCAATGTAGGATAGGTTTCTTTAAAACATCGCGGGGTGGTGCGCATTGTATGGGTTTGTGTTACATTACATTCACTAGTAGGAGTGAGAAAAACATCACGGGGTGGTGTGCATTGTATGGGTGTGTGTTACATTACATTCACTAGTAGGAGTGAGAAAAACATCACGGGGTGGTGTGAATCGGAGGGTCAGAATTAGGATAGGCAGTGAGTGGCAATGTAGGCTGGAGAAAAGCACCGCGGGGTGGTCAGCATGGGGAGGTCAGGGAACATGCAGTGGCAATGTAGGATAGGTTTCTGAAAAACATCGCGGGGTGGTGCGCATTGTATGGGTGTGTGTTACATGACATTCACTAGTAGGAGTGAGAAAAACATCACGGGGTGGTGCGCATTGTATGGGTGTGTGTTACATTACATTCACTAGTAGGTGTGAGAAAAACATCACGGGGTGGTGTGAATCGGAGGGTCTGAATTAGGATAGGCAGTGAGTGGCAATGTAGGATGGAGAAAAGCACCGCGGGATGGTCAGCATGTGCAGGTCAGGGAACATGCAGTGGCAATGTAGGATAGGTTTCTGAAAAACATCGCGGGGTGGTGCGCATTGTATGGGTGTGTGTTACATTACATTCACTAGTAGGAGTGAGAAAAACATCGCGGGGTGGTGCGCATTGTATGGGTGTGTGTTACATTACATTCACTAGGAGGAGTGAGAAAAACATCACGGGGTGGTGCGCATTGTATGGGTGTGTGTTACATTACATTCACTAGTAGGAGTGAGAAAAACATCACGGGGTGGTGTGCATTGTATGGGTGTGTGTTACATTACATTCACTAGTAGGAGTGAGAAAAACATCACGGGTTGGTGTGAATCGAAGATTCTGAATTAGGATAGGCAGTGAGTGGCAATGTACCATGGAGAAAAGCACCGCGGGGTGGTCAGCATGGGGAGGTCAGGGAACATGCAGTGGCAATGTAGGATAGGTTTCTGAAAAACATCGCGGGGTGGTGCGCATTGTATGGGTTTGTGTTACATTACATTCACTAGTAGGAGTGAGAAAAACATCACGGGGTGGTGCGCATTGTATGGGTGTGTGTTACATGACATTCACTAGTAGGAGTGAGAAAAACATCACGGGGTGGTGCGCATTGTATGGGTGTGTGTTACATTACATTCACTAGTAGGTGTGAGAAAAACATCACGGGGTGGTGTGAATCGGAGGGTCTGAATTAGGATAGGCAGTGAGTGGCAATGTAGGATGGAGAAAATCACCGCGGGGTGTTCAGCATGGGGAGGTCAGGGAACATGCAGTGGAAATGTAGGATAGGTTTCTGAAAAACATCGCGGGGTGGTGCGCATTGTATGGGTGTGTGTTACATTACATTCACTAGTAGGAGTGAGAAAAACATCACGGGGTGGTGCGCATTGTATGGGTGTGTGTTACATTACATTCAGTAGTAGGAGTGAGAAAAACATCACGGGGTGGTGTGAATCGGAGGGTCTGAATTAGAATAGGCAGTGAGTCGCAATGTAGGATGGAGAAAAGCACTGCGGTGTGGTCAGCATGGGGAGGTCAGGGAACATGCAGTGGCAATGTAGGATAGGTTCCTGAAAAACATCGCGGGGTGGTGCGCATTGTATGGTTTGTGTTACATTACATTCACTAGTAGGAGTGAGAAAAACATCACGGGGTGGTGCGCATTGTATGGGTGTGTGTTACATTACATTCACTAGTAGGAGTGAGAAAAACATCACGGGGTGGTGCGCATTGTATGGGTGTGTGTTACATTACATTCACTAGTAGGAGTGAGAAAAACATCACGGGGTGGTGTGAATCGGAGGGTCTGAATTAGGATAGGCAGTGAGTGGCAATGTAGGATGGAGAAAAGCACCGCGCAGTGGTCAGCATGAGGAGGTCAGGGAATATGCAGTGGCAATGTAGGATAGGTTTCTAAAAAACATCGCGGGGTGGTGCGCATTGTATGGGTGTGTGTTACATTACATTCACTAGGAGGAGTGAGAAAAACATCACGGGGTGGTACGCATTGTATGGGTGTGTGTTACATTACATTCATTAGTAGGAGTGAGAAAAACATCACGGGGTGGTGTGAATCGGAGGGTCTGAATTAGGATAGGCAGTGAGTCGCAATGTAGGATGGAGAAAAGCACTGCGGTGTGGTCAGCATGGGGAGGTCAGGGAACATGCAGTGGCAATGTAGGATAGGTTCCTGAAAAACATCGCGGGGTGGTGCGCATTGTATGGGTTTGTGTTACATTACATACACTAGTAGGAGTGAGAAAAACATCACGGGGTGGTGCGCATTGTATGGGTGTGTGTTACATTACATTCACTAGTAGGAGTGAGAAAAACATCACGGGGTGGTGCGCATTGTATGGGTGTGTGTTACATTACATTCACTAGTAGGAGTGAGAAAAACATCACGGGGTGGTGCGCATTGTATGGGTGTGTGTTACATTACATTCACTAGTAGGAGTGAGAAAAACATCACGGGGTGGTGTGAATCGGAGGGTCAGAATTAGGATAGGCAGTGAGTGGCAATGTAGCATGGAGAAAAGCACCGCGGGGTGGTCAGCATGGGGAGGTCAGGGAACATGCAGTGGCAATGTAGGATAGGTTTCTTTAAAACATCGCGGGGTGGTGCGCATTGTATGGGTTTGTGTTACATTACATTCACTAGTAGGAGTGAGAAAAACATCACGGGGTGGTGCGCATTGTATGGGTGTGTGTTACATTACATTCACTAGTAGGAGTGAGAAAAACATCACGGGGTGGTGTGAATCGGAGGGTCAGAATTAGGATAGGCAGTGAGTGGCAATGTAGGCTGGAGAAAAGCACCGCGGGGTGGTCAGCATGGGGAGGTCAGGGAACATGCAGTGGCAATGTAGGATAGGTTTCTGAAAAACATCTCGGGGTGGTGCGCATTGTATGGGTGTGTGTTACATGACATTCACTAGTAGGAGTGAGAAAAACATCACGGGGTGGTGCGCATTGTATGGGTGTGTGTTACATTACATTCACTAGTAGGTGTGAGAAAAACATCACGGGGTGGTGTGAATCGGAGGGTCTGAATTAGGATAGGCAGTGAGTGGCAATGTAGGATGGAGAAAAGCACCGCGGGATGGTCAGCATGTGCAGGTCAGGGAACATGCAGTGGCAATGTAGGATAGGTTTCTGAAAAACATCGCGGGGTGGTGCGCATTGTATGGGTGTGTGTTACATTACATTCACTAGTAGGAGTGAGAAAAACATCGCGGGGTGGTGCGCATTGTATGGGTGTGTGTTACATTACATTCACTAGGAGGAGTGAGAAAAACATCACGGGGTGGTGCGCATTGTATGGGTGTGTGTTACATTGCATTCACTAGTAGGAGTGAGAAAAACATCACGGGGTGGTGCGCATTGTATGGGTGTGTGTTACATTACATTCACTAGTAGGAGTGAGAAAAACATCACGGGGTGGTGTGAATCGGAGGGTCAGAATTAGGATAGGCAGTGAGTGGCAATGTACCATGGAGAAAAGCACCGCGGTGTGGTCAGCATGGGGAGGTCAGGGAACATGCAGTGGCAATGTAGGATAGGTTTCTGAAAAACATCGCGGGGTGGTGCGCATTGTATGGGTTTGTGTTACATTACATTCACTAGTAGGAGTGAGAAAAACATCACGGGGTGGTGCGCATTGTATGGGTGTGTGTTACATGACATTCACTAGTAGGAGTGAGAAAAACATCACGGGGTGGTGCGCATTGTATGGGTGTGTGTTACATTACATTCACTAGTAGGTGTGAGAAAAACATCACGGGGTTGTGTGAATCGGAGGGTCTGAATTAGGATAGGCAGTGAGTGGCAATGTAGGATGGAGAAAAGCACCGCGGGATGGTCAGCATGGGGAGGTTAGGGAACATGCAGTGGCAATGTAGGATAGGTTTCTGAAAAACATCGCGGGTTGGTGCGCATTGTATGGGTGTGTGTTACATTACATTCACTAGTAGGAGTGAGAAAAACATCACAGGGTGGTGCGCATTGTATGGGTGTGTGTTACATTACATTCACTAGTAGGAGTGAGAAAATCTTCACGGGGTGGTGTGAATCGGAGGGTCTGAATTAGGATAGGCAGTGAGTGGCAATGTAGGATGGAGAAAAGCACCGCAGGGTGGTCAGCATGGGGAGGTCAGGGAACATGCAGTGGCAATGTAGGATAGGTTTCTGAAAAACATCGCGGGGTGGTGTGCATTGTATGGGTGTGTGTTACATTACATTCACTAGTAGGAGTGAGAAAAACGTCACGGGGTGGTGCGCATTGTATGGGTGTGTGTTACATTACATTCACTAGTAGGAGTGAGAAAAACATCACGGGGTGGTGTGAATTGGAGAGTCTGAATTAGGATAGGCAGTGAGTGGCAATGTAGGATGGAGAAAAGCACCGCGGGGTGGTCAGCATGGGGAGGTCAGGGAACATGCAGTGGCAATGTAGGATAGGTTTCTGAAAAACATCGCGGGGTGGTGCGCATTGTATGGGTGTGTGTTACATTACATTCACTAGGAGGAGTAAGAAAAACATCACGGGGTTGTGCGCATTGTATGGGTGTGTGTTACATTACATTCACTAGCAGGAGTGAGAAAAACATCACGGGGTTGTGCGCATTGTATGGGTGTGTGTTACATTACATTCACTAGCAGGTGTGAGAAAAACATCATGTGGTGGTGTGAATCGGAGGGTCTGAATTAGGATAGGCAGTGAGTGGCAATGTAGGATGGAGAAAAGCACCGCGGGGTGGTCAGCATGGGGAGGTCAGGGAACATGCAGTGGCAATGTAGGATAGGTTTCTGAAAAACATCGCGGGGTGGTGCGCATTTTATGGATGTGTGTTACATTACATTCACTAGTAGGAGTGAGAAAAACATCACGGGGTGGTGCGCATTGTGTGGGTGTGTGTTACATTACATTCACTAGTAGGAGTGAGAAAAACATCACGGGTTGGTGTGAATCGAAGATTCTGAATTAGGATAGGCAGTGAGTGGCAATGTAGGATGGAGAAAAGCACCGCGGGGTGTTCAGCATGGGGAGGTCAGGGAACATGCAGTGGCAATGTAGGATAGGTTTCTGAAAAACATCGCGGGGTGGTGCGCATTGTATGGGTGTGTGTTACATTACATTCACTAGGAGGAGTGAGAAAAACATCACGGGGTGGTACGCATTGTATGGGTGTGTGTTACATTACATTCACTAGGAGGAGTGAGAAAAACATCACGGGGTGGTACGCATTGTATGGGTGTGTGTTACATTACATTCACTAGTAGGAGTGAGAAAAACATCACGGGGTGGTGTGAATCGGAGGGTCTGAATTAGGATAGGCAGTGAGTCGCAATGTAGGATGGAGAAAAGCACTGCGGTGTGGTCAGCATGGGGAGTTCAGGGAACATGCAGTGGCAATGTAGGATAGGTTCCTGAAAAACATCGCGGGGTGGTGCGCATTGTATGGGTTTGTGTTACATTACATTCACTAGTAGGAGTGAGAAAAACATCACGGGGTGGTGCGCATTGTATGGGTGTGTGTTACATTACATTCACTAGTAGGAGTGAGAAAAACATCACGGGGTGGTGCGCATTGTATGGGTGTGTGTTACATTACATTCACTAGTAGGAGTGAGAAAAACATCACGGGGTGGTGCGCATTGTATGGGTGTGTGTTACATTACATTCACTAGTAGGAGTGAGAAAAACATCACGGGGTGGTGTGAATCGGAGGGTCAGAATTAGGATAGGCAGTGAGTGGCAATGTAGCATGGAGAAAAGCACCACGGGGTGGTCAGCATGGGGAGGTCAGGGAACATGCAGTGGCAATGTAGGATAGGTTTCTTTAAAACATCGCGGGGTGGAGCGCATTGTATGGGTTTGTGTTACATTACATTCACTAGTAGGAGTGAGAAAAACATCACGGGGTGGTGCGCATTGTATGGGTGTGTGTTACATTGCATTCACTAGTAGGAGTGAGAAAAACATCACGGGGTGGTGTGAATCGGAGGGTCAGAATTAGGATAGGCAGTGAGTGGCAATGTAGGCTATAGAAAAGCACCGCGGGGTGGTCAGCATGGGAAGGTCAGGGAACATGCAGTGGCAATGTAGGATAGGTTTCTGAAAAACATCGCGGGGTGGTGCGCATTGTATGGGTGTGTGTTACATGACATTCACTAGTAGGATTGAGAAAAACATCACGGGGTGGTGCGCATTGTATGGATGTGTGTTACATTACATTCACTAGTAGGTGTGAGAAAAACATCACGGGGTGGTGTGAATCGGAGGGTCTGAATTAGGATAGGCAGTGAGTGGCAATGTAAGATGGAGAAAAGCACCGCGGGATGGTCAGCATGTGCAGGTCAGGGAACATGCAGTGGCAATGTAGGATAGGTTTCTGAAAAACATCGCGGGGTGGTGCGCATTGTATGGGTGTGTGTTACATTACATTCACTAGTAGGAGTGAGAAAAACATCGCGGGGTGGTGCGCATTGTATGGGTGTGTGTTACATTACATTCACTAGGAGGAGTGAGAAAAACATCACGGGGTGGTGCGCATTGTTTGGGTGTGTGTTACATTACATTCACTAGTAGGAGTGAGAAAAACATCACGGGGTGGTGCGCATTGTATGGGTGTGTGTTACATTACATTCACTAGTAGGAGTGAGAAAAACATCACGGGGTGGTGTGAATCGGAGGGTCAGAATTAGGATAGGCAGTGAGTGGCAATGTAGCATGGAGAAAAGCACCGCGGGGTGGTCAGCATGGGGAGGTCAGGGAACATGCAGTGGCAATGTAGGATAGGTTTCTGAAAAACATCGCGGGGTGGTGCGCATTGTATGGGTTTGTGTTACATTACATTCATTAGTAGGAGTGAGAAAAACATCACGGGGTGGTGCGCATTGTATGGGTGTGTGTTACATGGCATTCACTAGTAGGAGTGAGAAAAACATCACGTGGTGGTGCGCATTGTATGGGTGTGTGTTACATTACATTCACTAGTAGGTGTGAGAAAAACATCACGGGGTGGTGTGAATCGGAGGGTCTGAATTAGGATAGGCAGTGAGTGGCAATGTAGGATGGAGAAAAGCACCGCGGGATGGTCAGCATGGGGAGGTCAGGGAACATGCAGTGGCAATGTAGGATAGGTTTCTGAAAAACATCGCGGGTTGGTGCGCATTGTATGGGTGTGTGTTACATTACATTCACTAGTAGGAGTGAGAAAAACATCACAGGGTGGTGCGCATTGTATGGGTGTGTGTTACATTACATTCACTAGTAGGAGTGAGAAAAACTTCACGGGGTGGTGTGAATCGGAGGGTCTGAATTAGGATAGGCAGTGAGTGGCAATGTAGGATGGAGAAAAGCACCGCAGGGTGGTCAGCATGGGGAGGTCAGGGAACATGCAGTGGCAATGTAGGATAGGTTTCTGAAAAACATCGCGGGGTGGTGTGCATTGTATGGGTGTGTGTTACATTACATTCACTAGTAGGAGTGAGAAAAACATCACGGGGTGGTGCGCATTGTATGGGTGTGTGTTACATTACATTCACTAGTAGGAGTAAGAAAAACATCACGGGGTGGTGTGAATCGGAGGGTCTGAATTAGGATAGGCAGTGAGTGGCAATGTAGGATGGAGAAAAGCACCGCAGGGTGGTCAGCATGGGGAGGTCAGGGAACATGCAGTGGCAATGTAGGATAGGTTTCTGAAAAACATCGCGGCGTGGTGTGCATTGTATGGGTGTGTGTTACGTTACATTCACTAGTAGGAGTGAGAAAAACATCACGGGGTGGTGCGCATTGTATGGGTGTGTGTTACATTACATTCACTAGTAGGAGTAAGAAAAACATCACGGGGTGCTGTGAATCCGGGGTCTGAATTAGGATAGGCAGTGAGTGGCAATGTAGGATGGAGAAAAGCACCGCGGGGTGGTCAGCATGGGGAGGTCAGGGAACATGCAGTGGCAATGTAGGATAGATTTCTGAAAAAGATCGCGTGGTGGTGCGCATTGTATGGGTGTGTGTTACATTACATTCACTAGAAGGAGTGAGAAAAACATCACGGGGTGGTGCGCATTGTATGGGTGTGTGTTACATTACATTCACTAGTAGGAGTGAGAAAAACATCACGGGGTGGTGCGCATTGTATGGGTGTGTGTTACATTACATTCACTAGTAGGAGTGAGAAAAACATCACGGGGTGGTGTGAATCGGAGGGTCTGAATTAGGATAGGCAGTGAGTGGCAATGTAGGATGGAGAAAAGCACTGCGGGGTGGTCAGCATGGGGAGGTCAGGGAACATGCAGTGGCAATGTAGGATAGGTTTCTGAAAATCATCGCGGGGTGGTGCGCATTGTATGGGTGTGTGTTACATTACATTCACTAGTAGGAGTGAGAAAAACATCACGGGGTGGTGCGCATTGTATGGGTGTGTGTTACATTACATTCACTAGTAGGAGTGAGAAAAACGTCACGGGGTGGTGCGCATTGTATGGGTGTGTGTTACATTGCATTCACTAGTAGGAGTGAGAAAAACATCACGGGGTGGTGTGAATTGGAGAGTCTGAATTAGGATAGGCAGTGAGTGGCAATGTAGAATGGAGAAAAGCACCGCGGGGTGGTCAGCATGGGGAGGTCAGGGAACATGCAGTGGCAATGTAGGATAGGTTTCTGAAAAACATCGCGGGGTGGTGCGCATTGTATGGGTGTGTGTTACATTACATTCACTAGTAGGAGTGAGAAAAACATCACGGGGTGGTGCGCATTGTATGGGTGTGTGTTACATTACATTCACTAGTAGGTGTGTGAAAAACATCATGTGGTGGTGTGAATCGGAGGGTCTGAATTAGGATAGGCAGTGAGTGGCAATGTAGGATGGAGAAAAGCACCGCGGGGTGGTCAGCATGGGGAGGTCAGGGAACATGCAGTGGCAATGTAGGATAGGTTTCTGAAAAACATCGCGGGGTGGTGCGCATTTTATGGATGTGTGTTACATTACATTCACTAGTAGGAGTGAGAAAAACATCACGGGGTGGTGCGCATTGTATGGGTGTGTGTTACATTACATTCACTAGTAGGAGTGAGAAAAACATCACGGGTTGGTGTGAATCGAAGGGTCTGAATTAGGATAGGTAGTGAGTGGCAATGTAGGATGGAGAAAAGCACCGCGGGGTGTTCAGCATGGGGAGGTCAGGGAACTTGCAGTGGCAATGTAGGATAGGTTTCTGAAAAACATCGCGGGGTGGTGCGCATTGTATGGGTGTGTGTTACATTACATTCACTAGTAGGAGTGAGAAAAA
Organism: Cavia porcellus; assembly: GCF_034190915.1. Lineage (NCBI taxonomy): Eukaryota > Metazoa > Chordata > Mammalia > Rodentia > Caviidae > Cavia > Cavia porcellus. Next base: position 750,430 of record NW_026947612.1, on the reverse strand, counting down.
CATCACGGGGTGGTGCGCATTGTATGGGTGTGTGTTACATTACATTCACTAGTAGGAGTGAGAAAAACATCACGGGGTGGTGTGAATCGGAGGGTCTGAATTAGGATAGGCAGTGAGTGGCAATGTAGGATGGAGAAAAGCACCGCACGGTGGTCAGCATGAGGAGGTCAGGGAACATGCAGTGGCAATGGAGGATAGGTTTCTAAAAAACATCGCGGGGTGGTGCGCATTGTATGGGTGTGTGTTACATTACATTCACTAGGAGGAGTGAGAAAAACATCACGGGGTGGTACGCATTGTATGGGTGTGTGTTACATTACATTCACTAGTCGGAGTGAGAAAAACATCACGGGGTGGTGTGAATCGGAGGGTCTGAATTAGGATAGGCAGTGAGTCGCAATGTAGGATGGAGAAAAGCACCGCGGTGTGGTCAGCATGGGGAGGTCAGGGAACATGCAGTGGCGATGTAGGATAGGTTTCTGAAAAACATCGCGGGGTGGTGCGCATTGTATGGGTTTGTGTTACATTACATTCACTAGTAGGAGTGAGAAAAACATCACGGGGTGGTGCGCATTGTATGGGTGTGTGTTACATTACATTCACTAGTAGGAGTGAGAAAAACATCACGGGGTGGTGCGCATTGCATGGGTGTGTGTTACATTACATGCACTAGTAGGAGTGAGAAAAACATCACGGGGTGGTGTGAATCGGAGGGTCTGAATTAGGTTAGGCAGTGAGTGGCAATGTAGGATGGAGAAAAGCACTGCGGGGTGGTCAGCATGGGGAAGTCAGGGAACATGCAGTGGCAATGTAGGATAGGTTTCTGAAAAACATCTCGGGGTGGTGCGCATTGTATGGGTGTGTGTTACATTACATTCACTAGTAGGAGTGAGAAAAACATCGCGGGGTGGTGCGCATTGTATGGGTGTGTGTTACATTACATTCACTAGTAGGAGTGAGAAAAACATCACGGGGTGGTGCGCATTGTATGGGTGTGTGTTATATTACATTCACTAGTAGGAGTGAGAAAAACATCCCGGGGTGTTGCGCAATGTATGGGTGTGTGTTACATTACATTCACTAGTAGGACTGAGAAAAACATCACGGGGTGCTGTGAATTGGAGGGTCTGAATTAGGATAGGCAGTGAGTGGCAATGTAGGATGGAGAAAAGCACCGCGGGGTGGTCAGCATGGGGAGGTCAGGGAACATGCAGTGGCAATGTAGGATAGGTTTCTGAAAAACATCGCGGGGTGGTGCGCATTGTATGGGTGTGTGTTACATTACATTCACTAGTAGGAGTGACAAAAACATCAAGGGGTGGTGCGCATTGTATGGGTGTGTGTTACATTACATTCACTAGTAGGAGTGAGAAAAACATCACGGGTTGGTGTGAATCGGAGGGTCTGAATTAGGATAGGCAGTGAGTGGCAATGTAGGCTGGAGAAAAGCACCGCGGGGTGGTCAGCATGGGGAGGTCAGGGAACATGCAGTGGCAATGTAGGATAGATTTCTGAAAAAGATCGCGTGGTGGTGCGCATTGTATGGGTGTGTGTTACATTACATTCACTAGAAGGAGTGAGAAAAACATCACGGGGTGGTGCGCATTGTATGGGTGTGTGTTACATTACATTCACTAGTAGGAGTGAGAAAAACATCACGGGGTGGTGTGAATCGGAGGGTCTGAATAAGGGTAGGCAGTGAGTGGCAATGTAGGATGGAGAAAAGCACCGCGGTGTGGTCAGCATGGGGAGGTCAGGGAACATGCAGTGGCGATGTAGGATAGGTTTCTGAAAAACATCGCGGGGTGGTGCGCATTGTATGGGTTTGTGTTACATTACATTCACTAGTAGGAGTGAGAAAAACATCACGGGGTGGTGCGCATTGTATGGGTGTGTGTTACATTACATTCACTAGTAGGAGTGAGAAAAACATCACGGGGTGGTGCGCATTGCATGGGTGTGTGTTACATTACATGCACTAGTAGGAGTGAGAAAAACATCACGGGGTGGTGTGAATCGGAGGGTCTGAATTAGGTTAGGCAGTGAGTGGCAATGTAGGATGGAGAAAAGCACTGCGGTGTGGTCAGCATGGGGAAGTCAGGGAACATGCAGTGGCAATGTAGGATAGGTTTCTGAAAAACATCTCGGGGTGGTGCGCATTGTATGGGTGTGTGTTACATTACATTCACTAGTAGGAGTGAGAAAAACATCGCGGGGTGGTGCGCATTGTATGGGTGTGTGTTACATTACATTCACTAGTAGGAGTGAGAAAAACATCACGGGGTGGTGCGCATTGTATGGGTGTGTGTTATATTACATTCACTAGTAGGAGTGAGAAAAACATCCCGGGGTGTTGCGCAATGTATGGGTGTGTGTTACATTACATTCACTAGTAGGACTGAGAAAAACATCACGGGGTGGTGTGAATTGGAGGGTCTGAATTAGGATAGGCAGTGAGTGGCAATGTAGGATGGAGAAAAGCACCGCGGGGTGGTCAGCATGGGGAGGTCAGGGAACATGCAGTGGCAATGTAGGATAGGTTTCTGAAAAACATCGCGGGGTGGTGCGCATTGTATGGGTGTGTGTTACATTACATTCACTAGTAGGAGTGACAAAAACATCAAGGGGTGGTGCGCATTGTATGGGTGTGTGTTACATTACATTCACTAGTAGGAGTGAGAAAAACATCACGGGTTGGTGTGAATCGGAGGGTCTGAATTAGGATAGGCAGTGAGTGGCAATGTAGGCTGGAGAAAAGCACCGCGGGGTGGTCAGCATGGGGAGGTCAGGGAACATGCAGTGGCAATGTAGGATAGGTTTCTGAAAAACATCTCGGGGTGGTGCGCATTGTATGGGTGTGTGTTACATTACATTCACTAGTAGGAGTGAGAAAAACATCGCGGGGTGGTGCGCATTGTATGGGTGTGTGTTACATTACATTCACTAGTAGGAGTGAGAAAAACATCACGGGGTGGTGCGCATTGTATGGGTGTGTGTTACATTACATTCACTAGTAGGAGTGACAAAAACATCAAGGGGTGGTGCGCATTGTATGGGTGTGTGTTACATTACATTCACTAGAAGGAGTGAGAAAAACATCACGGGGTGGTGCGCATTGTATGGGTGTGTGTTACATTACATTCACTAGTAGGAGTGAGAAAAACATCACGGGGTGGTGTGAATCGGAGGGTCTGAATAAGGATAGGCAGTGAGTGGCAATGTAGGATGGAGAAAAGCACTGCGGGGTGGTCAGCATGGGGAGGTCAGGGAACATGCAGTGGCAATGTAGGATAGGTTTCTGAAAATCATCGCGGGGTGGTGCGCATTGTATGGGTGTGTGTTACATTACATTCACTAGTAGGAGTGAGAAAAACATCACGGGGTGGTGCGCATTGTATGGGTGTGTGTTACATTACATTCACTAGTTGGAGTGAGAAAAACGTCACGGGGTGGTGCGCATTGCATGGGTGTGTGTTACATTACATGCACTAGTAGGAGTGAGAAAAACATCACGGGGTGGTGAGAATTGGAGGGTCTGAATTAGGATAGGCAGTGAGTGGCAATGTAGGATGGAGAAAAGCACTGCGGGGTGGTCAGCATGGGGAAGTCAGGGAACATGCAGTGGCAATGTAGGATAGGTTTCTGAAAAACATCTCGGGGTGGTGCGCATTGTATGGGTGTGTGTTACATTACATTCACTAGTAGGAGTGAGAAAAACATCACGGGGTTGTGAGCATTGTATGGGTGTGTGTTACATTACATTCACTAGTAGGAGTGAGAAAAACATCACGGGGTTTTGTGAATCGGAGTGTCTGAATTAGGATAGGCAGTGAGTGGCAAGGTAGGATGGAGAAAAGCACTGCGGGGTGGTCAGCATGGGCAAGTCAGGGAACATGCAGTGGCAATGTAGGATAGGTTTCTAAAAAACATCGCGGGGTGGTGCGCATTGTATGGGTGTGTGTTACATTACATTCACTAGTAGGAGTGAGAAAAACATCACGGGGTGGTGCGCATTGTATGGGTGTGTGTTACATTACATTCACTAGTAGGAGTGAGAAAAACATCACGGGGTGGTGCGCATTGTATGGGTGTGTGTTACATTACATTCACTAGTAGGAGTGAGAAAAACATCACGGGGTGGTGTGAATTGGAGAGTCTGAATTAGGATAGGCAGTGAGTGGCAATGTAGGATGGAGAAAAGCACCGCGGGGTGGTCAGCATGGGGAGGTCAGGGAACATGCAGTGGCAATGTAGGATAGGTTTCTGAAAAACATCGCGGGGTGGTGCGCATTGTATGGGTGTGTGTTACATTACATTCACTAGTAGGAGTGACAAAAACATCACGGGGTGGTGCGCATTGTATGGCTGTGTTTTACATTACATTCACTAGTAGGAGTGAGAAAAACATCATGGGTTGGTGTGAATCGGAGGGTCTGAATTAGGATAGGCAGTGAGTGGCAATGTAGGCTAGAGAAAAGCACCGCGGGGTGGTCAGCATGGGGAGGTCAGGGAACATGCAGTGGCAATGTAGGATAGGTTTCTGAAAAACATCGCGGGGTGGTGCGCATTGTATGGGTGTGTGTTACATTACATTCACTAGTAGGAGTGAGAAAAACATCACGGGGTGGTGCGCATTGTATGGGTGTGTGTTACATTACATTCACTAGTAGGAGTGAGAAAAACATCACGGGGTGGTGCGCATTGTATGGGTGTGTGTTACATTACATTCACTAGTACGAGTGTGAAAAACATCACGGGGTGGTGTGAATCGGAGGGTCTGAATTAGGATAGGCAGTGAGTGGCAATGTAGGATGGAGAAAAGCACCGCGGGGTGGGCAGCCTGCGGAGGTCAGGGAACATGCAGTGGCAATGTAGGATAGATTTCTGAAAAAGATCGCGGGGTGGTGCGCAATGTATGGGTGTGTGTTACATTACATTCACTAGTAGGAGTGAGAAAAACATCACGGGGTGGTGAGCATTGTATGGGTGTGTGTTACATTACATTCACTAGTAGGAGTGAGAAAAACATCACGGGGTTTTGTGATTCGGAGTGTCTGAATTAGGATAGGCAGTGAGTGGCAAGGTAGGATGGAGAAAAGCACTGCGGGGTGGTCAGCATGGGCAAGTCAGGGAACATGCAGTGGCCATGTAGGATAGGTTTCTGAAAAACATCGCGGGGTGGTGCGCATTGTATGGGTGTGTGTTTCATTACATTCACTAGTAGGAGTGAGAAAAACATCACGGGGTGGTGCGCATTGTATGGGTGTGTGTTACATTACATTCACTAGTAGGAGTGAGAAAAACATCACGGGGTGGTGCGCATTGTATGGGTGTGTGTTACATTACATTCACTAGTAGGAGTGAGAAAAACATCACGGGGTGGTGTGAATTGGAGAGTCTGAATTAGGATAGGCAGTGAGTGGCAATGTAGGATGGATAAAAGCACCGCGGGGTGGTCAGCATGGGGAGGTCAGGGAACATGCAGTGGCAATGTAGGATAGGTTTCTGAAAAACATCGCGGGGTGGTGCGCATTGTATGGGTGTGTGTTACATGACATTCACTAGTAGGAGTGAGAAAAACATCACGGGGTGGTGCGCATTGTATGGGTGTGTGTTACATTACATTCACTAGTAGGTGTGAGAAAAACATCATGGGGTGGTGTGAATCGGAGGGTCTGAATTAGGATAGGCAGTGAGTGGCAATGTAGGATGGAGAAAAGCACCGCGGGGTGGTCAGCATGGGGAGGTCAGGGAACATGCAGTGGCAATGTAGGATAGGTTTCTGAAAAACATCGCGGGGTGGTGCGCATTGTATGGGTGTGTGTTACATTACATTCACTAGGAGGAGTGAGAAAAACATCACGGGGTGGTACGCATTGTATGGGTGTGTGTTACATTACATTCACTAGTAGGAGTGAGAAAAACATCACGGGGTGGTGTGAATCGGAGGGTCTGAATTAGGATAGGCAGTGAGTCGCAATGTAGGATGGAGAAAAGCACCGTGGTGTGGTCAGCATGGGGAGGTCAGGGAACATGCAGTGGCAATGTAGGATAGGTTTCTGAAAAACATCGCGGGGTGGTGCGCATTGTATGGGTTTGTGTTACATTACATTCACTAGTAGGAGTGAGAAAAACATCACGGGGTGGTGCGCATTGTATGGGTGTGTGTTACATTACATTCACTAGTAGGAGTGAAAAAACATCACGGGGTGGTGCGCATTGTATGGGTGTGTGTTACATTACATGCACTAGTAGGAGTGAGAAAAACATCACGGGGTGGTGTGAATCAGAGGGTCTGAATTAGGATAGGCAGTGAGTGGCAATGTAGGATGGAGAAAAGCACTGCGGGGTGGTCAGCATGGGGAAGTCAGGGAACATGCAGTGGCAATGTAGGATAGGTTTCTGAAAAACATCTCGGGGTGGTGCGCATTGTATGGGTGTGTGTTACATTACATTCACTAGTAGGAGTGAGAAAAACATCGCGGGGTGGTGCGCATTGTATGGGTGTGTGTTACATTACATTCACTAGTAGGAGTGAGAAAAACATCACGGGCTGGTGCGCATTGTATGGGTGTGTGTTATATTACATTCACTAGTAGGAGTGAGAAAAACATCACGGGGTGGTGCGCAATGTATGGGTGTGTGTTACATTACATTCACTAGTAGGACTGAGAAAAACATCACGGGGTGGTGTGAATTGGAGGGTCTTAATTAGGATAGGCAGTGAGTGGCAATGTAGGATGGAGAAAAGCACCGCGGGGTGGTCAGCATGGGGAGGTCAGGGAACATGCAGTGGCAATGTAGGATAGGTTTCTGAAAAACATCGCGGGGTGGTGCGCATTGTATGGGTGTGTGTTACATTACATTCACTAGTAGGAGTGACAAAAACATCACGGGGTGGTGCGCATTGTATGGGTGTGTGTTACATTACAGTCACTAGTAGGAGTGAGAAAAACATTACGGGTTGGTGTGAATCGGAGGGTCTGAATTAGGATAGGCAGTGAGTGGCAATGTAGGCTGGAGAAAAGCACCGCGGGGTGGTCAGCATGGGGAGGTCAGGGAACATGCAGTGGCAATGTAGGATAGGTTTCTGAAAAACATCGCGGGGTGGTGCGCATTGTATGGGTATGTGTTACATTACATTCACTAGTAGGAGTGAGAAAAACATCACGGGGTGGTGCGCATTGTATGGGTGTGTGTTATATTACATTCACTAGTAGGAGTGAGAAATACATCACGGGGTGGTGCGCATTGTATGGGTGTGTGTTACATTACATTCACTAGTAGGAGTGTGAAAAACATCACGGGGTGGTGTGAATCGGAGGGTCTGAATTAGGATAGGCAGTGAGTGGCAATGTAGGATGGAGAAAAGCACCGCGGGGTGGTCAGCATGGGGAGGTCAGGGAACATGCAGTGGCACTGTAGGATAGATTTCTGAAAAAGATCGCGGGGTGGTGCGCATTGTATGGGTGTGTGTTACATTACATTCACTAGTAGGAGTGAGAAAAATATCACGGGGTGGTGCGCATTGTATGGGTGTGTGTTACATTACATGCACTAGTAGGAGTGAGAAAAACATTACGGGGTGGTGTGAATCGGAGGGTCTGAATTAGGATAGGCAGTGAGTGGCAATGTAGGATGGAGAAAAGCACGGCGGGGTGGTCAGCATGGGGAGGTCAGGGAACATGCAGTGGCAATGTAGGATAGGTTTCTGAAAAACATCTCGGGGTGGTGCGCATTGTATGGGTGTGTGTTACATTACATTCACTAGTAGGAGTGAGAAAAACATCACGGGGTGGTGAGCATTGTATGGGTGTGTGTTACATTACATTCACTAGTAGGAGTGAGAAAAACATCACGGGGTTTTGTGAATCGGAGTGTCTGTATTAGGATCGGCAGTGAGTGGCAAGGTAGGATGGAGAAAAGCACTGCGGGGTGGTCAGCATGGGCAAGTCAGTGAACATGCAGTGGAAATGTAGGATAGGTTTCTGAAAAACATCGCGGGGTGGTGCACATTGTATGGGTGTGTGTTACATTACATTCACTAGTAGGAGTGAGAAAAACATCACGGGGTGGTGCGCATTGTATGGGTGTGTGTTACATTACATTCACTAGTAGGAGTGAGAAAAACATCACGGGGTGGTGCGCAATGTATGGGTGTGTGTTACATTACATTCACTAGTAGGAGTGAGAAAAACATCACGGGGTGGTGTGAATTGGAGAGTCTGAATTAGGATAGGCAGTGAGTGGCAATGTAGGATGGAGAAAAGCACCGCGGGGTGGTCAGCATGTGGAGGTCAGGGAACATGCAGTGGCAATGTAGGATAGGTTTCTGAAAAACATCGCGGGGTGGTGCGCATTGTATGGGTGTGTGTTACATTACATTCACTAGTAGGAGTGAGAAAAACATCACCGGGTGTTGCGCATTGTATGGGTGTGTGTTACATTACATTCACTAGTAGGAGTGAGAAAAACATCACGGGGTGGTGCGCATTGTATGGGTGTGTGTTACATTACATTCACTAGTAGGAGTGAGAAAAACATCACGGAGTGGTGTGAATTGGAGAGTCTGAATTAGGATAGGCAGTGAGTGGCAATGTAGGATGGAGAAAAGCACCGCGGGGTGGTCAGCATGGGGAGGTCAGGGAACATGCAGTGGCAATGTAGGATAGGTTTCTGAAAAACATTGCGGGGTGGTGCACATTGTATGGGTGTGTGTTACATGACATTCACTAGTAGGAGTGAGAAAAACATCACGGGGTGGTGCGCATTGTATGGGTGTGTGTTACATTACATTCACTAGTAGGTGTGAGAAAAACATCATGGGGTGGTGTGAATTCGAGGGTCTGAATTAGGATAGGCAGTGAGTGGCAATGTAGGATGGAGAAAAGCACCGCGGGGTGGTCAGCATGGGGAGGTCAAGGAACATGCAGTGGCAATGTAGGATAGGTTTCTGAAAAACATCGCGGGGTGGTGCGCATTTTATGGATGTGTGTTACATTACATTCACTAGTAGGAGTGAGAAAAACATCACGGGTTGGTGTGAATCCGAGGCTCTGAATTAGGATAGGCAGTGAGTGGCAATGTAGGATGGAGAAAAGCACCGCGCGGTGGTCAGCATGAGGAGGTCAGGGAACATGCAGTGGCAATGTAGGATAGGTTTCTGAAAAACATCGCGGGGTGGTGCGCATTGTATGGGTGTGTGTTACATTACATTCACTAGTAGGAGTGAGAAAAACATCACGGGGTGGTGCGCATTGTATGGGTGTGTGTTATATTACATTCACTAGTAGGAGTGAGAAAAACATCACGGGGTGGTGCGCAATGTATGGGTGTGTGTTACATTACATTCACTAGTAGGAGTGAGAAAAACATCACGGGGTGGTGTGAATTGGAGGGTCTGAATTAGGATAGGCAGTGAGTGGCAATGTAGGATGGAGAAAAGCAGCGCGGGGTGGTCAGCATGGGGAGGTCAGGGAACATGCAGTGGCAATGTAGGATAGGTTTCTGAAAAACATCGCGGGGTGGTGCGCATTGTATGGGTGTGTGTTACATTACATTCACTAGTAGGAGTGACAAAAACATCACGGGGTGGTGCGCATTGTATGGGTGTGTGTTACATTACATTCACTAGTAGGAGTGAGAAATACATCACGGGGTGGTGTGAATCGGAGGGTCTGAATTAGGATATGCAGTGAGTGGCAATGTAGGCTGGAGAAAAGCACCGCGGGGTGGTCAGCATGGGGAGGTCAGGGAACATGCATTGGCAATGTAGGATAGGTTTCTGAAAAACATCGCGGGGTGGTGCGCATTGTATGGGTGTGTGTTACATGACATTCACTAGTAGGAGTGAGAAAAACATCACGGGGTGGTGCGCATTGTATGGGTGTGTGTTACATTACATTCACTAGTAGGTGTGAGAAAAACATCACGGGGTGGTGTGAATTGGAGGGTCTGAATTAGGATAGGCAGTGAGTGGCAATGTAGGATGGAGAAAAGCACCGCGTTGTGGTCAGCATGGGGAGGTCAGGGAACATGCAGTGGCAATGTAGGATAGGTTTCTGAAAAACATCGTGGGGTGGTGCGCATTGTATGGATGTGTGTTACATTACATTCACTAGTAGGAGTGAGAAAAACATCACGGGGTGGTGCGCATTGTATGGATGTGTGTTACATTACATTCACTAGTAGGAGTGAGAAAAACATCACGGGTTGGTGTGAATCAGAGGGCCTGAATTAGGATAGGCAGTGAGTGGCAATGTAGGATGGAGAAAAGCACCGCGGGGTGTTCAGCATGGGGAGGTCAGGGAACATGCAGTGGCAATGTAGGATAGGTTTCTGAAAAACATCGCGGGGTGGTGCGCTTTGTATGGGTGTGTGTTACATTACATTCACTAGTAGGAGTGAGAAAAACATCACGGGGTGGTGGGCATTGTATGGGTGTGTGTTACATTACATTCACTAGTAGGAGTGACAAAAACATCACGGGGTGGTGCGCATTGTATGGGTGTGTGTTACGTTACATTCACTAGTAGGAGTGTGAAAAACATCACGGGGTGGTGTGAATCGGAGGGTCTGAATTAGGATAGGCAGTGAGTGGCAATGTAGGATGGAGAAAAGCACCGCGGGGTGGTCAGCATGGGGAGGTCAGGGAACATGCAGTGGCAATGTAGGATAGGTTTCTGAAAAACATCTCGGGGTGGTGCGCATTGTATGGTTGTGTGTTACATTACATTCACTAGTAGGAGTGAGAAAAACATCACGGGGTGGTGCGCATTGTATGGGTGTGTGTTACATTACATTAACTAGTAGGAGTGAGAAAAACATCACGGGGTGGTGTGAATCGGAGGGTCTGAATTAGGATAGGCAGTGAGTGGCAATGTAGGATGGAGAAAAGCACTGCGGGGTGGTCAGCATGGGGAATTCAGGGAACATGCAGTGGCAATGTAGGATAGGTTTCTGAAAAACATCGCGGGGTGGTGCGCATTGTATGGGTGTGTGTTACATTACATTCACTAGTAGGAGTGAGAAAAACATCACCGGGTGTTGCGCATTGTATGGGTGTGTGTTACATTACATTCACTAGTAAGAGTGAGAAAAACATCACGGGGTGGTGCGCATTGTATGGGTGTGTGTTACATTACATTCACTAGTAGGAGTGAGAAAAACATCACGGAGTGGTGTGAATTGGAGAGTCTGAATTAGGATAGGCAGTGAGTGGCAATGTAGGATGGAGAAAAGCACCGCGGGGTGGTCAGCATGGGGAGGTCAGGGATGATGCAGTGGCAATGTAGGATAGGTTTCTGAAAAACATTGCGGGGTGGTGCACATTGTATGGGTGTGTGTTACATTACATTCACTAGTAGGTGTGAGAAAAACATCATGGGGTGGTGTGAATCGGAGGGTCTGAATTAGGATAGGCAGTGAGTGGCAATGTAGGATGGAGAAAAGCACTGCGGGGTGGTCAGCATGGGGAGGTCAAGGAACATGCAGTGGCAATGTAGGATAGGTTTCTGAAAAACATCGCGGGGTGGTGCGCATTTTATGGATGTGTGTTACATTACATTCACTAGTAGGAGTGAGAAAAACATCACGGGTTGGTGTGAATCGAAGGGTCTGAATTAGGATAGGCAGTGAGTGGCAATGTTGGATGGAGAAAAGCACCGCGGGGTGTTCAGCATGGGGAGGTCAGGGAACATGCAGTGGCAATGTAGGATAGGTTTCTGAAAAACATCGCGGGGTGGTGCGCATTGTATGGGTGTGTGTTCCATTACATTCACTAGTAGGAGTGAGAGAAACATCACGGGGTGGTGCGCATTGTATGGGTGTGTGTTACATTACATTCACTAGTAGGAGTGAGAAAAACATCACGGGGTGGTGTGAATCCGAGGCTCTGAATTAGGATAGGCAGTGAGTGGCAATGTAGGATGGAGAAAAGCACTGCGCGGTGGTCAGCATGAGGAGGTCAGGGAAAATGCAGTGGCAATGTAGGATAGGTTTCTGAAAAACATCGCGGGGTGGTAGGCATTGTATGTGTGTGTGTTACATTACATTCACTAGGAGGAGTGAGAAAAACATCACGGGGTGGTACGCATTGTATGGGTGTGTGTTACATTACATTCACTAGTAGGAGTGAGAAAAACATCACGGGGTGGTGTGAATCGGAGGGTCTGAATTAGGATAGGCAGTGAGTCGCAATGTAGGATGGAGAAAAGCACCGTGGTGTGGTCAGCATGGGGAGGTCAGGGAACATGCAGTGGCAATGTAGGATAGGTTTCTGAAAAACATCGCGGGGTGGTGCGCATTGTATGGGTTTGTGTTACATTACATTCACTAGTAGGAGTGAGAAAAACATCACGGGGTGGTGTGAATCGGAGGGTCTGAATTAGGATAGGCAGTGAGTGGCAATGTAGGATGGAGAAAAGCACCGCGGGGTGATCAGCATGGGGAGGTCATGGAACATGCAGTGGCAATGTAGGAAAGGTTTCTGTAAAACATCGCGGGGTGGTGCGCATTGTATGGGTTTGTGTTACATTACATTCACTAGTAGGAGTGAGAAAAACATCACGGGGTGGTGCGCATTGTATGGGTGTGTGTTACATTACATTCACTAGTAGGAGTGAGAAATACATCACGAGGTGGTGTGAATCGGAGGGTCTGAATTAGGATAGGCAGTGTGTTGCAATGTAGGCTGGAGAAAAGCACCGCGGGGTGGTCAGCATGGGGAGGTCAGGGAACATGCAGTGGCAATGTAGGATAGGTTTCTGAAAAACATCGCGGGGTGGTGCGCATTGTATGGGTGTGTGTTACATGACATTCACTAGTAGGAGTGAGAAAAACATCACGGGGTGGTGCGCTTTGTATGGGTGTGTGTTACATTACATTCACTACTAGGTGTGAGAAAAACATCACGGTGTGGTGTGAATCGGAGGGTCTGAATTAGGATAGGCAGTGAGTGGCAATGTAGGATGGAGAAAAGCACCGCGGGGTGGTCAGCATGGGGAGGTCAGGAAACATGCAGTGGCAATGTAGGATAGGTTTCTGAAAAACATCGCGGGGTGGTGCGCATTGTATGGGTGTGTGTTACATTACATACACTAGTAGGAGTGAGAAAAACATCACGGGGTGGTGCGCATTGTATGGGTGTGTGTTACATTACATTCACTAGTAGGAGTGAGAAAAACATCACGGGGTGGTGCGCATTGTATGGGTGTGTGTTACATTACATTCACTAGTAGGAGTGAGAAAAACATCACGGGGTGGTGTGAATCGGAGTGTCTGAATTAGGATAGGCAGTGAGTGGCAATGTAGGATGGAGAAAAGCACCGCGGGGTGATCAGCATGGGGAGGTCATGGAACATGCAGTGGCAATGTAGGAAAGGTTTCTGTAAAACATCGCGGGGTGATGCGCATTGTATGGGTGTGTGTTACATTACATTCACTAGTAGGAGTGAGAAAAACATCACGGGGTGGTGCGCATTGTATGGGTGTGTGTTACATTACATTCACTAGTAGGAGTGAGAAAAACATCACGGGGTGGTGTGAATCGGAGGGTCTGAATTAGGATAGGCAGTGAGTGGCAATGTAGGATGGAGAAAACCACCGCGGGGTGGTCAGCATGGGGAGGTCAGGGAACATGCAGTGGCAATGTAGGATAGGTTTCTGAAAAACATCGCGGGGTGGTACACATTGTATGGTTGTGTGTTACATTACATTCACTAGTAGGAGTGAGAAGAACATCACGGGATGGTGCGCATTGTATGGGTGTGTGTTACATTACATTCACTAGTAGGAGTGAGAAAAACATCACGGGGTGGTGTGAATCGGAGGGTCTGAATTAGGATAGGCAGTGAGTGGCAATGTAGGATGGAGACAAGCACCGCGGGGTGGTCAGCATGGGGAGGTCAGGGAACATGCAGTGGCAATGTAGGATAGGTTTCTGAAAAACATCGCGGGGTGGTGCGCATTGTATGGATGTGTGTTACATTACATTCACTAGTAAGAGTGAGAAAAACATCACGGGGTGGTGCGCATTGTATGGGTGTGTGTTACATTACATTCACTAGTAGGAGTGAGAAAAACATCACGGGTTGGTGTGAATCGGAGGGTCTGAATTAGGATAGGCAGTGAGTGGCAATGTAGGATGGAGAAAAGCACCGCGGGGTGTTCAGCATGGGGAGGTCAGGGAACATGCAGTGGCAATGTAGGATAGGTTTCTGAAAAACATCGCGGGGTGGTGCGCATTGTATGGGTGTGTGTTACATTACATTCACTAGTAGGAGTGAGAAAAACATCACGGTCTGGTGCGCATTGCATGGCTGTGTGTTACATTACATTCACTAGTAGGAGTGAGAAAAACATCACGGGGTGGTGCGCATTGTATGGGTGTGTGTTACATTACATTCACTAGTAGGAGTGAGAAAATCATCACGGGGTGGTGTGAATCGGAGGGTCTGAATTAGGATAGGCAGTGAGTGGCAATGTAGGATTGACAAAAGCACTGCGGGGTGATCAGCATGTGGAGGTCAGGGAACATGCAGTGGCAATGTAGGATAGGTTTCTGAAAAACATCGCGGGGTGGTGCGCATTGTATGGGTGTGTGTTACATTACATTCACTAGTAGGAGTGAGAAAAACATCACGGGGTGGTGCGCATTGTATGGGTGTGTGTTACATTACATTCACTAGTAGGAGTGAGAAAAACATCACGGGGTGGTGTGAATCTGAGGGTCTGAATTAGGATAGGCAGTGAGTGGCAATGTAGGATGGAGAAAAGCACCGCGGTGTGGTCAGCATGGGGAGGTCAGGGAACATGCAGTGGCAATGTAGGATAGGTTTCTGAAAAACATCGCGGGGTGGTGCGCATTGTCTGGGTGTGTGTTACATTACATTCACTAGTAGGAGTGAGAAAAACATCACGGGGAGGTGCGCATTGTATGGATTTTTGTTACATTACATTCACTAGTAGGAGTGAGAAAAACATCACGGGGTGGTGTGAATCGGAGAGTCTGAATTAGGATAGGCAGTGAGTGGCAATGTAGGCTGGAGAAAAGCACCGCGGGGTGGTCAGCATGGGGAGGTCAGGGAACATGCAGTGGCAATGTAGGATAGGTATCTAAAAAACATCACGGGGTGGTGCGCATTTTATGGGTGTGTGTTACATTACATTCACTAGTAGGAGTGAGAAAAACATCACGGGGTGGTGCGCATTCTATGGGTGTGTGTTACATTACATTCACTAGTAGGAGTGAGAAAAACATCACGGGGTGGTGTGAATCGGAGGGTCTGAATTAGGATAGGCAGTGAGTGGCAATGTAGGATAGAGAAAAGCACCGCGGGGTGGTCAGCATGGGGAGGTCAGGGAACATGCAGTGGCAATGTAGGATAGGTTTCTGAAAAACATCTCGGGGTGGTGCGCATTGTATGGGTGTGTGTTACATTACATTCACTAGTAGGAGTGAGAAAAACATCACGGGGTGGTGCGCATTGTATGGGTGTGTGTTACATTACATTCACTAGTAGGAGTGAGAAAAACATCACGGGGTTGTGTGAATCGGAGGGTCTGAATTAGGATAGGCAGTGAGTGGCAATGTAGGATGGAGAAAAGCACCCCGGGGTGGTCAGCATGGGGAGGTCAGGGAACATGCAGTGGCAATGTAGGATAGGTTTGTGAAAAACATCGTGGGTGGTACGCATTGTATGGTTGTGTGTTACATTACATTCACTAGTAGGAGTGAGAAGAACATCACGGGGTGGTGCGCATTGTATGGGTGTGTGTTACATTACATTCACTAGTAGGAGTGAGAAAAACATCACGGGGTGGTGTGAATCGGAGGGTCTGAATTAGGATAGGCAGTGAGTGTCAATGTAGGATGGAGAAAAGCACCGCGGGGTGTTCAGCATGGGGAGGTCAGGGAACATGCAGTGGCAATGTAGGATAGGTTTCTGAAAAACATCGCGGGGTGGTGCACATTGTATGGGTGTGTGTTACATTACATTCACTAGTAGGTGTGAGAAAAACATCATGGGGTGGTGTGAATCGGAGGGTCTGAATTAGGATAGGCAGTGAGTGGCAATGTAGGATGGAGAAAAGCACTGCGGGGTGGTCAGCATGGGGAGGTCAAGGAACATGCAGTGGCAATGTAGGATAGGTTTCTGAAAAACATCGCGGGGTGGTGCGCATTTTATGGATGTGTGTTACATTACATTCACTAGTAGGAGTGAGAAAAACATCACGGGTTGGTGTGAATCGAAGGGTCTGAATTAGGATAGGCAGTGAGTGGCAATGTTGGATGGAGAAAAGCACCGCGGGGTGTTCAGCATGGGGAGGTCAGGGAACATGCAGTGGCAATGTAGGATAGGTTTCTGAAAAACATCGCGGGGTGGTGCGCATTGTATGGGTGTGTGTTCCATTACATTCACTAGTAGGAGTGAGAGAAACATCACGGGGTGGTGCGCATTGTATGGGTGTGTGTTACATTACATTCACTAGTAGGAGTGAGAAAAACATCACGGGGTGGTGTGAATCCGAGGCTCTGAATTAGGATAGGCAGTGAGTGGCAATGTAGGATGGAGAAAAGCACTGCGCGGTGGTCAGCATGAGGAGGTCAGGGAAAATGCAGTGGCAATGTAGGATAGGTTTCTGAAAAACATCGCGGGGTGGTAGGCATTGTATGTGTGTGTGTTACATTACATTCACTAGGAGGAGTGAGAAAAACATCACGGGGTGGTACGCATTGTATGGGTGTGTGTTACATTACATTCACTAGTAGGAGTGAGAAAAACATCACGGGGTGGTGTGAATCGGAGGGTCTGAATTAGGATAGGCAGTGAGTCGCAATGTAGGATGGAGAAAAGCACCGTGGTGTGGTCAGCATGGGGAGGTCAGGGAACATGCAGTGGCAATGTAGGATAGGTTTCTGAAAAACATCGCGGGGTGGTGCGCATTGTATGGGTTTGTGTTACATTACATTCACTAGTAGGAGTGAGAAAAACATCACGGGGTGGTGTGAATCGGAGGGTCTGAATTAGGATAGGCAGTGAGTGGCAATGTAGGATGGAGAAAAGCACCGCGGGGTGATCAGCATGGGGAGGTCATGGAACATGCAGTGGCAATGTAGGAAAGGTTTCTGTAAAACATCGCGGGGTGGTGCGCATTGTATGGGTTTGTGTTACATTACATTCACTAGTAGGAGTGAGAAAAACATCACGGGGTGGTGCGCATTGTATGGGTGTGTGTTACATTACATTCACTAGTAGGAGTGAGAAATACATCACGAGGTGGTGTGAATCGGAGGGTCTGAATTAGGATAGGCAGTGTGTTGCAATGTAGGCTGGAGAAAAGCACCGCGGGGTGGTCAGCATGGGGAGGTCAGGGAACATGCAGTGGCAATGTAGGATAGGTTTCTGAAAAACATCGCGGGGTGGTGCGCATTGTATGGGTGTGTGTTACATGACATTCACTAGTAGGAGTGAGAAAAACATCACGGGGTGGTGCGCTTTGTATGGGTGTGTGTTACATTACATTCACTACTAGGTGTGAGAAAAACATCACGGTGTGGTGTGAATCGGAGGGTCTGAATTAGGATAGGCAGTGAGTGGCAATGTAGGATGGAGAAAAGCACCGCGGGGTGGTCAGCATGGGGAGGTCAGGAAACATGCAGTGGCAATGTAGGATAGGTTTCTGAAAAACATCGCGGGGTGGTGCGCATTGTATGGGTGTGTGTTACATTACATACACTAGTAGGAGTGAGAAAAACATCACGGGGTGGTGCGCATTGTATGGGTGTGTGTTACATTACATTCACTAGTAGGAGTGAGAAAAACATCACGGGGTGGTGCGCATTGTATGGGTGTGTGTTACATTACATTCACTAGTAGGAGTGAGAAAAACATCACGGGGTGGTGTGAATCGGAGGGTCTGAATTAGGATAGGCAGTGAGTGGCAATGTAGGATGGAGAAAAGCACCGCGGGGTGATCAGCATGGGGAGGTCATGGAACATGCAGTGGCAATGTAGGAAAGGTTTCTGTAAAACATCGCGGGGTGATGCGCATTGTATGGGTGTGTGTTACATTACATTCACTAGTAGGAGTGAGAAAAACATCACGGGGTGGTGCGCATTGTATGGGTGTGTGTTACATTACATTCACTAGTAGGAGTGAGAAAAACATCACGGGGTGGTGTGAATCGGAGGGTCTGAATTAGGATAGGCAGTGAGTGGCAATGTAGGATGGAGAAAACCACCGCGGGGTGGTCAGCATGGGGAGGTCAGGGAACATGCAGTGGCAATGTAGGATAGGTTTCTGAAAAACATCGCGGGGTGGTACACATTGTATGGTTGTGTGTTACATTACATTCACTAGTAGGAGTGAGAAGAACATCACGGGATGGTGCGCATTGTATGGGTGTGTGTTACATTACATTCACTAGTAGGAGTGAGAAAAACATCACGGGGTGGTGTGAATCGGAGGGTCTGAATTAGGATAGGCAGTGAGTGGCAATGTAGGATGGAGACAAGCACCGCGGGGTGGTCAGCATGGGGAGGTCAGGGAACATGCAGTGGCAATGTAGGATAGGTTTCTGAAAAACATCGCGGGGTGGTGCGCATTGTATGGATGTGTGTTACATTACATTCACTAGTAAGAGTGAGAAAAACATCACGGGGTGGTGCGCATTGTATGGGTGTGTGTTACATTACATTCACTAGTAGGAGTGAGAAAAACATCACGGGTTGGTGTGAATCGGAGGGTCTGAATTAGGATAGGCAGTGAGTGGCAATGTAGGATGGAGAAAAGCACCGCGGGGTGTTCAGCATGGGGAGGTCAGGGAACATGCAGTGGCAATGTAGGATAGGTTTCTGAAAAACATCGCGGGGTGGTGCGCATTGTATGGGTGTGTGTTACATTACATTCACTAGTAGGAGTGAGAAAAACATCACGGTCTGGTGCGCATTGCATGGCTGTGTGTTACATTACATTCACTAGTAGGAGTGAGAAAAACATCACGGGGTGGTGCGCATTGTATGGGTGTGTGTTACATTACATTCACTAGTAGGAGTGAGAAAATCATCACGGGGTGGTGTGAATCGGAGGGTCTGAATTAGGATAGGCAGTGAGTGGCAATGTAGGATTGACAAAAGCACTGCGGGGTGATCAGCATGTGGAGGTCAGGGAACATGCAGTGGCAATGTAGGATAGGTTTCTGAAAAACATCGCGGGGTGGTGCGCATTGTATGGGTGTGTGTTACATTACATTCACTAGTAGGAGTGAGAAAAACATCACGGGGTGGTGCGCATTGTATGGGTGTGTGTTACATTACATTCACTAGTAGGAGTGAGAAAAACATCACGGGGTGGTGTGAATCTGAGGGTCTGAATTAGGATAGGCAGTGAGTGGCAATGTAGGATGGAGAAAAGCACCGCGGTGTGGTCAGCATGGGGAGGTCAGGGAACATGCAGTGGCAATGTAGGATAGGTTTCTGAAAAACATCGCGGGGTGGTGCGCATTGTCTGGGTGTGTGTTACATTACATTCACTAGTAGGAGTGAGAAAAACATCACGGGGAGGTGCGCATTGTATGGATTTTTGTTACATTACATTCACTAGTAGGAGTGAGAAAAACATCACGGGGTGGTGTGAATCGGAGAGTCTGAATTAGGATAGGCAGTGAGTGGCAATGTAGGCTGGAGAAAAGCACCGCGGGGTGGTCAGCATGGGGAGGTCAGGGAACATGCAGTGGCAATGTAGGATAGGTATCTAAAAAACATCACGGGGTGGTGCGCATTTTATGGGTGTGTGTTACATTACATTCACTAGTAGGAGTGAGAAAAACATCACGGGGTGGTGCGCATTCTATGGGTGTGTGTTACATTACATTCACTAGTAGGAGTGAGAAAAACATCACGGGGTGGTGTGAATCGGAGGGTCTGAATTAGGATAGGCAGTGAGTGGCAATGTAGGATAGAGAAAAGCACCGCGGGGTGGTCAGCATGGGGAGGTCAGGGAACATGCAGTGGCAATGTAGGATAGGTTTCTGAAAAACATCTCGGGGTGGTGCGCATTGTATGGGTGTGTGTTACATTACATTCACTAGTAGGAGTGAGAAAAACATCACGGGGTGGTGCGCATTGTATGGGTGTGTGTTACATTACATTCACTAGTAGGAGTGAGAAAAACATCACGGGGTTGTGTGAATCGGAGGGTCTGAATTAGGATAGGCAGTGAGTGGCAATGTAGGATGGAGAAAAGCACCCCGGGGTGGTCAGCATGGGGAGGTCAGGGAACATGCAGTGGCAATGTAGGATAGGTTTGTGAAAAACATCGTGGGGTGGTACGCATTGTATGGTTGTGTGTTACATTACATTCACTAGTAGGAGTGAGAAGAACATCACGGGGTGGTGCGCATTGTATGGGTGTGTGTTACATTACATTCACTAGTAGGAGTGAGAAAAACATCACGGGGTGGTGTGAATCGGAGGGTCTGAATTAGGATAGGCAGTGAGTGGCAATGTAGGATGGAGAAAAGCACCGCGGGGTGTTCAGCATGGGGAGGTCAGGGAACATGCAGTGGCAATGTAGGATAGGTTTCTGAAAAACATCGCGGGGTGGTGCGCATTGTATGGGTGTGTGTTACATTACATTCACTAGTAGGAGTGAGAAAAACATCACGGTCTGGTGCGCATTGCATGGGTGTGTGTTACATTACATTCACTAGTAGGAGTGAGAAAAACATCACGGGGTGGTGCGCATTGTATGGGTGTGTGTTACATTACATTCACTAGTAGGAGTGAGAAAATCATCACGGGGTGGTGTGAATCGGAGGGTCTGAATTAGGATAGGCAGTGAGTGGCAATGTAGGATTGACAAAAGCACTGCGGGGTGATCAGCATGTGGAGGTCAGGGAACATGCAGTGGCAATGTAGGATAGGTTTCTGAAAAACATCGCGGGGTGGTGCGCATTGTATGGGTGTGTGTTACATTACATTCACTAGTAGGAGTGAGAAAAACATCACGGGGTGGTGCGCATTGTATGGGTGTGTGTTACATTACATTCACTAGTAGGAGTGAGAAAAACATCACGGGGTGGTGTGAATCGGAGGGTCTGAATTAGGATAGGCAGTGAGTGGCAATGTAGGATGAAGAAAAGCACCGCGGTGTGGTCAGCATGGGGAGGTCAGGGAACATGCAGTGGCAATGTAGGATAGGTTTCTGAAAAACATCGCGGGGTGGTGCGCATTGTCTGGGTGTGTGTTACATTACATTCACTAGTAGGAGTGAGAAAAACATCACGGGGAGGTGCGCATTGTATGGATTTTTGTTACATTACATTCACTAGTAGGAGTGAGAAAAACATCACGGGGTGGTGTGAATCGGAGAGTCTGAATTAGGATAGGCAGTGAGTGGCAATGTAGGCTGGAGAAAAGCACCGCGGGGTGGTCAGCATGGGGAGGTCAGGGAACATGCAGTGGCAATGTAGGATAGGTATCTAAAAAACATCGCGGGGTGGTGCGCATTTTATGGGTGTGTGTTACATTACATTCACTAGTAGGAGTGAGAAAAACATCACGGGGTGGTGCGCATTCTATGGGTGTGTGTTACATTACATTCACTAGTAGGAGTGAGAAAAACATCACGGGGTGGTGTGAATCGGAGGGTCTGAATTAGGATAGGCAGTGAGTGGCAATGTAGGATAGAGAAAAGCACCGCGGGGTGGTCAGCATGGGGAGGTCAGGGAACATGCAGTGGCAATGTAGGATAGGTTTCTGAAAAACATCTCGGGGTGGTGCGCATTGTATGTGTGTGTGTTACATTACATTCACTAGTAGGAGTGAGAAAAACATCACGGGGTGGTGCGCATTGTATGGGTGTGTGTTACATTACATTCACTAGTAGGAGTGAGAAAAACATCACGGGGTGGTGTGAATCGGAGGGTCTCAATTAGGATAGGCAGTGAGTGGCAATGTAGGATGGAGAAAAGCACCCTGGGGTGGTCAGCATGGGGAGGTCAGGGAACATGCAGTGGCAATGTAGGATAGGTTTGTGAAAAACATCGTGGGGTGGTACGCATTGTATGGTTGTGTTTTACATTACATTCACTAGTAGGAGTGAGAAGAACATCACGGGGTGGTGCGCATTGTATGGGTGTGTGTTACATTACATTCACTAGTAGGAGTGAGAAAAACATCACGGGGTGGTGTGAATCGGAGGGTCTGAATTAGGATAGGCAGTGAGTGGCAATGTAGGATGGAGAAAAGCACCGCGGGGTGGTCAGCATGGGGAGGTCAGGGAACATGCAGTGGCAATGTAGGATAGGTTTCTGAAAAACATCGCGGGGTGGTGCGCATTGTATGGGTGTGTGTTACATTACATTCACTAGTACGAGTGAGAAAAACATCACGGGCTGGTGCGCATTGTATGGGTGTGTGTTACATTACATTCACTAGTAGGAGTGAGAAAAACATCACGGGGTGGTGTGAATCGGAGGTTCTGAATTAGGATAGGCAGTGAGTGGCAATGTAGGATGGAGAAAAGCACCGCGGGCTGGTCAGCATGGGGAGGTCAGGGAACATGCAGTGACAATGTAGGATAGGTTTCTGAAAAACATCGCGGGGTGGTGCGCATTGTGTGGGTGTGTGTTACATTACATTCACTAGTAGGAGTGAGAAAAACATCACGGGGTGGTGCGCATTGTATGGGTGTGTGTTACATTACATTCACTAGTAGGAGTGAGAAAAACATCACGGGGTGGTGTGAATCGGAGGGTCTGTATTAGGATAGGCAGTGAGTGGCAATGTAGGATGGAGAAAAGCACCGCGGTGTGGTCAGCATGGGGAGGTCAGGGAACATGCAGTGGCAATGTAGGATAGGTTTCTGAAAAACATCGCGGGGTGGTGCGCATTGTATGGGTGTGTGTTACATTACATTCACTAGTAGGAGTGAGAAAAACATCACGGGGTGGTGCGCATTGTATGGGTGTGTGTTACATTACATTCACTAGTAGGAGTGAGAAAAACATCACGGGGTGGTGCGCATTGTATGGGTGTGTGTTACATTACATTCACTAGTAGGAGTGAGAAAACATCACGGGGTGGTGTGAATCGGAGTGTCTGAATTAGGATACGCAGTGAGTGGCAATGTAGGATGGAGAAAAGCACCGCGGGGTGGTCAGCATGGGGAGGTCAGGGAACATGCAGTGGCAATGTAGGATAGGTTTCTGAAAAACATCGCGGGGTGGTGCGCATTGTATGGGTGTGTGTTACATTACATTCACTAGTAGGAGTGAGAAAAACATCACGGGGTGGTGTGCATTGTATGGGTGTGTGTTACATTACATTCACTAGTAGGAGTGAGAAAAACATCACGGGGTGGTGTGAATCGGAGGGTCTGAATTAGGATAGGCAGTGAGTGGCAATGTAGGATTGATAAAAGCACTGCGGGGTGCTCAGCATGTGGAGGTCAGGGAACATGCAGTGGCAATGTAGGATAGGTTTCTGAAAAACATCGCGGGGTGGTGCGCATTGTATGGGTGTGTGTTACATTACATTCACTAGTAGGAGTGAGAAAAACATCACGGGGTGGTGCGCATTGTATGGGTGTGTGTTACATTACATTCACTAGTAGGAGTGAGTAAAACATCACGGGGTGGTGTGAATCGGAGGGTCTGTATTAGGATAGGCAGTGAGTGGCAATGTAGGATGGAGAAAAGCACCGCGGAGTGGTCAGCATGGGGAGGTCAGGGAACATGCAGTGGCAATGTAGGATAGGTTTCTGAAAAACATCGCGGGGTGGTGCGCATTGTATGGGTGTGTGTTACATTACATTCACTAGTAGGAGTGAGAAAAACATCACGGGGTGGTGCGCATTGTATGGGTGTGTGTTACATTACATTCACTAGTAGGAGTGAGAAAAACATCACGGGGTGGTGTGAATCGGAGGGTCTGAATTACGATAGGCAGTGAGTGGCAATGTAGGATAGAGAAAAGCACCGCGGGGTGGTCAGCATGGGGAGGTCAGGGAACATGCAGTGGCAATGTAGGATTGGTTTCTGAAAAACATCGTGGGGTGGTACGCATTGTATGGTTGTGTGTTACATTACATTCACTAGTAGGAGTGAGAAGAACATCACGGGGTGGTGCGCATTGTATGGGTGTGTGTTACATTACATTCACTAGTAGGAGTGAGAAAAACATCACGGGGTGGTGTGAATAGGAGGGTCTGTATTAGGATAGGCAGTGAGTGGCAATGTAGGATGGAGAAAAGCACTGCGGGGTGGTCAGCATGGGGAGGTCAGGGAACATGCAGTGGCAATGTAGGATAGGTTTACTGAAAAACATCGCGGGGTGGTGCGCATTGTATGGGTGTGTGTTACATTACATTCACTAGTAGGAGTGAGAAAAACATCACGGGGTGGTGTGAATGGGAGGGTCTGTATTAGGATAGGCAGTGAGTGGCAATGTAGGATGGAGAAAAGCACCGCGGGGTGGTCAGCATGGGGAGGTCAGGGAACATGCAGTGGCAATTTAGGATAGGTTTCTGAAAAACATCGCGGGGTTGGTGCGCATTGTATGGGTGTGTGTTACATTACATTCACTAGTAGGAGTGAGAAAAACATCACGGGGTGGTGTGAATCGGAGGGTCTGTATTAGGATAGGCAGTGAGTGGCAATGTAGGATGGAGAAAAGCACCGCGGGGTGGTCAGCATGGGGAGGTCAGGGAACATGCAGTGGCAATTTAGGATAGGTTTCTGAAAAACATCGCGGGGTGGTGCGCATTGTATGGGTGTGTGTTACATTACATTCACTAGTAGGAGTGACAAAAACATCACGGGGTGGTGTGAATCGGAGGGTCTGAATTAGGATAGGCAGTGAGTGGCAATGTAGGATAGAGAAAAGCACCGCGGGGTGGTCAGCATGGGGAGGTCAGGAAACATGCAGTGGCAATGTAAGATAGGTTTCTGAAAAACATCGTGGGGTGGTACGCATCGTATGGTTGTGTGTTACATTACATTCACTAGTAGGAGTGAGAAGAACATCACGGGGTGGTGTGCATTGTATGGGTGTGTGTTACATTACATTCACTAGTAGGAGTGAGAAAAACATCACGGGGTGGTGTGAATCGGAGGGTCTGAATTAGGATAGGCAGTGAGGTGCAATGTAGGATGGAGAAAAGCACCGCGGGGTGGTCAGCATGGAGAGGTCAGGGAACATGCAGTGACAATGTAGGATATGTTTCTGAAAAACATCGCGGGGTGGTGCGCATTGTATGGGTGTGTGTTACATTACATTCACTAGTAGGAGTGAGAAAAACATCACGGGGTGGTGTGAATCGGAGGGTCTGAATTAGGATAGGCAGTGAGTGGCAATGTAGGATGGAGAAAAGCACCGCGGTGTGGTCAGCATGGGGAGGTCAGGGAACATGCAGTGGCAATGTAGGATAGGTTTCTGAAAAACATCGCGGGGTGGTGCGCATTGTCTGGGTGTGTGTTACATTACATTCACTAGTAGGAGTGAGAAAAACATCACGGGGAGGTGCGCATTGTATGGATTTTTGTTACATTACATTCACTAGTAGGAGTGAGAAAAACAGCACGGGGTGGTGTGAATCGGAGAGTCTGAATTAGGATAGGCAGTGAGTGGCAATGTAGGCTGGAGAAAAGCACCGCGGGGTGGTCAGCATGGGGAGGTCAGGGAACATGCAGTGGCAATGTAGGATAGGTATCTAAAAAACATCGCGGGGTGGTGCGCATTTTATGGGTGTGTGTTACATTACATTCACTAGTAGGAGTGAGAAAAACATCACGGGGTGGTGCGCATTCTATGGGTGTGTGTTACATTACATTCACTAGTAGGAGTGAGAAAAACATCACGGGGTGGTGTGAATCGGAGGGTCTGAATTAGGATAGGCAGTGAGTGGCAATGTAGGATAGAGAAAAGCACCGCGGGGTGGTCAGCATGGGGAGGTCAGGGAACATGCAGTGGCAATGTAGGATAGGTTTCTGAAAAACATCTCGGGGTGGTGCGCAGTGTATGGGTGTGTGTTACATTACATTCACTAGTAGGAGTGAGAAAAACATCACGGGGTGGTGCGCATTGTATGGGTGTGTGTTACATTACATTCACTAGTAGGAGTGAGAAAAACATCACGGGGTGGTGTGAATCGGAGGGTCTGAATTAGGATAGGCAGTGAGTGGCAATGTAGGATGGAGAAAAGCACCCCGGGGTGGTCAGCATGGGGAGGTCAGGGAACATGCAGTGGCAATGTAGGATAGGTTTGTGAAAAACATCGTGGGGTGGTACGCATTGTATGGTTGTGTGTTACATTACATTCACTAGTAGGAGTGAGAAGAACATCACGGGGTGGTGCGCATTGTATGGGTGTGTGTTACATTACATTCACTAGTAGGAGTGAGAAAAACATCACGGGGTGGTGTGAATCGGAGGGTCTGAATTAGGATAGGCAGTGAGTGGCAATGTAGGATGGAGAAAAGCACAACGGGGTGGTCAGCATGGGGAGGTCAGGGAACATGCAGTGGCAATGTAGGATAGGTTTCTGAAAAACATCGCGGCGTGGTGCGCATTGTATGGGTGTGTGTTACATTACATTCACTAGTACGAGTGAGAAAAACATCACGGGCTGGTGCGCATTGTATGGGTGTGTGTTACATTACATTCACTAGTAGGAGTGAGAAAAACATCACGGGGTGGTGTGAATCGGAGGTTCTGAATTAGGATAGGCAGTGAGTGGCAATGTAGGATGGAGAAAAGCACCGCGGGGTGGTCAGCATGGGGAGGTCAGGGAACATGCAGTGACAATGTAGGATAGGTTTCTGAAAAACATCGCGGGGTGGTGCGCATTGTGTGGGTGTGTGTTACATTACATTCACTAGTAGGAGTGAGAAAAACATCACGGGGTGGTGCGCATTGTATGGGTGTGTGTTACATTACATTCACTAGTAGGAGTGAGAAAAACATCACGGGGTGGTGTGAATCGGAGGGTCTGTATTAGGATAGGCAGTGAGTGGCAATGTAGGATGGAGAAAAGCACCGCGGTGTGGTCAGCATGGGGAGGTCAGGGAACATGCAGTGGCAATGTAGGATAGGTTTCTGAAAAACATCGCGGGGTGGTGCGCATTGTATGGGTGTGTGTTACATTACATTCACTAGTAGGAGTGAGAAAAACATCACGGGGTGGTGCGCATTGTATGGGTGTGTGTTACATTACATTCACTAGTAGGAGTGAGAAAAACATCACGGGGTGGTGCGCATTGTATGGGTGTGTGTTACATTACATTCACTAGTAGGAGTGAGAAAACATCACGGGGTGGTGTGAATCGGAGTGTCTGAATTAGGATACGCAGTGAGTGGCAATGTAGGATGGAGAAAAGCACCGCGGGGTGGTCAGCATGGGGAGGTCAGGGAACATGCAGTGGCAATGTAGGATAGGTTTCTGAAAAACATCGCGGGGTGGTGCGCATTGTATGGGTGTGTGTTACATTACATTCACTAGTAGGAGTGAGAAAAACATCACGGGGTGGTGCGCATTGTATGGGTGTGTGTTACATTACATTCACTAGTAGGAGTGAGAAAAACATCACGGGGTGGTGTGAATCGGAGGGTGTGAATTAGGATAGGCAGTGAGTGGCAATGTAGGATTGATAAAAGCACTGCGTGGTGGTCAGCATGTGGAGGTCAGGGAACATGCAGTGGCAATGTAGCATAGGTTTCTGAAAAACATCGCGGGGTGGTGCGCATTGTATGGGTGTGTGTTACATTACATTCACTAGTAGGAGTGAGAAAAACATCACGGGGTGGTGCGCATTGTATGGGTGTGTGTTACATTACATTCACTAGTAGGAGTGAGAAAAACATCACGGGGTGGTGCACATTGTATGGGTGTGTGTTACATTACATTCACTAGTAGGAGTGAGAAAAACATCACGGGGTGGTGTGAATCGGAGGGTCTGAATTAGGATAGGCAGTGAGTGGCAATGTAGGATCGAGAAAATCACCGCGGTGTGGTCAGCATGGGGAGGTCAGGGAACATGCAGTGGCAATGTAGGATAGGTTTCTGAAAAACATCGCGGGGTGGTGCGCATTGTCTGGGTGTGTGTTACATTACATTCACTAGTAGGAGTGAGAAAAACATCACGGGGTGGTGCGCATTGTATGGGTTTTTGTTACATTACATTCACTAGTAGGAGTGAGAAAAACATCACGGGGTGGTGTGAATCAGAGGGTCTGAATTAGGATAGTCAGTGAGTGGCAATGTAGGCTGGAAAAAAGCACCGCGGGGTGGTCAGCATGGGGAGGTCAGGGAACATGCAGTGGCAATGTAGGATAGGTTTCTGAAAAACATCGCGGGGTGGTGCGCATTTTATGGGTGTGTGTTACATTACATTCACTAGTAGGAGTGAGAAAAACATCACGGGGTGGTGCGCATTCTATGGGTGTGTGTTAAATTACATTCACTAGTAGGAGTGAGAAAAACATCACGGGGTGGTGTGAATCGGAGGGTCTGAATTAGGATAGGCAGTGAGTGGCAATGTAGGATGGAGAAAAGCACCCCGGGGTGGTCAGCATGGGGAGGTCAGGGAACATGCAGTGGCAATGTAGGATAGGTTTGTGAAAAACATCGTGGGGTGGTACGCATTGTATAGTTGTGTGTTACATTACATTCACTATTAGGAGTGAGAAGAACATCACGGGGTGGTGCGCATTGTATGGGTGTGTGTTACATTACATTCACTAGTAGGAGTGAGAAAAACATCACGGGGTGGTGTGAATCGGAGGGTCTGAATTAGGATAGGCAGTGAGTGGCAATGTAGGATGGAGAAAAGCACCGCGGGGTGGTCAGCATGGGGAGGTCAGGGAACATGCAGTGACAATGTAGGATAGGTTTCTGAAAAACATCGCGGGGTGGTGCGCATTGTATGGGTGTGTGTTACATTACATTCACTAGTAGGAGTGAGAAAAACATCACGGGGTGGTGCGCATTGTATGGGTGTGTGTTACATTACATTCACTAGTAGGAGTGAGAAAAACATCACGGGGTGGTGTGAATCGGAGGGTCTGTATTAGGATAGGCAGTGAGTGGCAATGTAGGATGGAGAAAAGCACCGCGGGTGGTCAGCCTGGGGAGGTCAGGGAACATGCAGTGGCAATGTAGGATAGGTTTCTGAAAAACATCGCGGGGTGGTGCGCATTGTATGGGTGTGTGTTACATTACATTCACTAGTAGGAGTGAGAAAAACATCACGGGCTGGTGCGCATTGTATGTGTGTGTGTTACATTACATTCACTAGTAGGAGTGAGAAAAACATCACGGGGTGGTGTGAATCGGAGGGTCTGAATTAGGATAGGCAGTGAGTGGCAATGTAGGATGCAGAAAAGCACCGCGGGGTGGTCAGCATGGGGAGGTCAGGGAACATGCAGTGGCAATGTAGGATAGGTTTCTGAAAAACATCGCGGGGTGGTGCGCATTGTATGGGTGTGTGTTACATTACATTCACTAGTAGGAGTGAGAAAAACATCATGGGCTGGTGCGCATTGTATGGGTGTGTGTTACATTACATTCACTAGTAGGAGTGAGAAAAACATCACGGGGTGGTGCGCATTGTATGGGTGTGTGTTACATTACATTCACTAGTAGGAGTGAGAAAAACATCACGGGCTGGTGTGAATCGGAGGGTCTGAATTAGGATAGGCAGTGAGTGGCAATGTAGGATGGAGAAAAGCACCGCGGGGTGGTCAGCATGGGGAGGTCAGGGAACATGCAGTGGCAATGTAGGATAGGTTTCTGAAAAACATCGTGGGGTGGTACGCATTGTATGGTTGTGTGTTACATTACATTCACTAGTAGGAGTGAGAAGAACATCACGGGGTGGTGCGCATTGTATGGGTGTGTGTTACATTACATTCACTAGTAGGAGTGAGAAAAACATCAGGGGTGGTGTGAATCGGAGGGTCTGGATTAGGATAGGCAGTGAGTGGCAATGTAGGATGGAGAAAAGCACCGCGGAGTGGTCAGCATGGGGAGGTCAGGGAACATGCCGAGACAATGTAGGATAGGTTTCTGAAAAACATCGCGGGGTGGTGCGCATTGTATGGGTGTGTGTTACATTACATTCACTAGTAGGAGTGAGAAAAACATCACGGGGTGGTGCGCATTGTATGGGTGTGTGTTACATTACATTCACTAGTAGGAGTGAGAAAAACATCACGGGGTGGTGTGAATCGGAGGGTCTGTATTAGGATAGGCAGTGAGTGGCAATGTAGGATGGAGAAAAGCACCGCGGGGTGGTCAGCATGGGGAGGTCAGGGAACATGCAGTGGCAATGTAGGATAGGTTTCTGAAAAACATCGCGGGGTGGTGCGCATTGTATGGGTGTGTGTTACATTACATTCACTAGTAGGAGTGAGAAAAAGATCACGGGCTGGTGCGCATTGTATGTGTGTGTGTTACATTACATTCACTAGTAGGAGTGAGAAAAACATCACGGGGTGGTGCGCATTGTATGGGTGTGTGTTACATTACATTCACTAGTAGGAGTGAGAAAAACATCACGGGGTGGTGTGAATCGGAGGGTCTGTATTAGGATAGGCAGTGAGTGGCAATGTAGGATGGAGAAAAGCACCGCGGAGTGGTCAGCATGGGGAGGTCAGGGAACATGCAGTGGCAATGTAGGATAGGTTTCTGAAAAACATCGCGGGGTGGTGCGCATTGTATGGGTGTGTGTTACATTACATTCACTAGTAGGAGTGAGAAAAACATCACCGGGTGGTGCGCATTGTATGGGTGTGTGTTACATTACATTCACTAGTAGGAGTGAGAAAAACATCACGGGGTGGTGTGAATCGGAGGGTCTGAATTACGATAGGCAGTGAGTGGCAATGTAGGATAGAGAAAAGCACCGCGGGGTGGTCAGCATGGGGAGGTCAGGGAACATGCAGTGGCAATGTAGGATTGGTTTCTGAAAAACATCGTGGGGTGGTACGCATTGTATGGTTGTGTGTTACATTACATTGACTAGTAGGAGTGAGAAGAACATCACGGGGTGGTGCGCATTGTATGGGTGTGTGTTACATTACATTCACTAGTAGGAGTGAGAAAAACATCACGGGGTGGTGTGAATAGGAGGGTCTGTATTAGGATAGGCAGTGAGTGGCAATGTAGGATGGAGAAAAGCACCGCGGGGTGGTCAGCATGGGGAGGTCAGGGAACATGCAGTGGCAATGTAGGATAGGTTTCTGAAAAACATCGCGGGGTTGTGCGCATTGTATGGGTGTGTGTTACATTACATTCACTAGTAGGAGTGAGAAAAACATCACGGGGTGGTGCGCATTGTATGGGTGTGTGTTACATTACATTCACTAGTAGGAGTGAGAAAAACATCACGGGGTGGTGCGCATTGTATGGGTGTGTGTTACATTACATTCACTAGTAGGAGTGAGAAAAACATCACGGGGTGGTGTGAATCGGAGGGTCTGAATTAGGATAGGCAGTGAGTGGCAATGTAGGATGGAGAAAAGCACCCCGGGGTGGTCAGCATGGGGAGGTCAGGGAACATGCAGTGGCAATGTAGGATAGGTTTGTGAAAAACATCGTGGGGTGGTACGAATTGTATGGTTGTGTGTTACATTACATTCACTAGTAGGAGTGAGAAGAACATCACGGGGTGGTGCGCATTGTATGGGTGTGTGTTACATTACATTCACTAGTAGGAGTGAGAAAAACATCACGGGGTGGTGTGAATCGGAGGGTCTGAATTAGGATAGGCAGTGAGTGGCAATGTAGGATGGAGAAAAGCACAACGGGGTGGTCAGCATGGGGAGGTCAGGGAACATGCAATGGCAATGTAGGATAGGTTTCTGAAAAACATCGCGGCGTGGTGCGCATTGTATGGGTGTGTGTTACATTACATTCACTAGTACGAGTGAGAAAAACATCACGGGCTGGTGCGCATTGTATGGGTGTGTGTTACATTACATTCACTAGTAGGAGTGAGAAAAACATCACGGGGTGGCGTGAATCGGAGGTTCTGAATTAGGATAGGCAGTGAGTGGCAATGTAGGATGGAGAAAAGCACCGCGGGGTGGTCAGCATGGGGAGGTCAGGTAACATGCAGTGACAATGTAGGATAGGTTTCTGAAAAACATCGCGGGGTGGTGCGCATTGTGTGGGTGTGTGTTACATTACATTCACTAGTAGGAGTGAGAAAAACATCACGGGGTGGTGCGCATTGTATGGGTGTGTGTTACATTACATTCACTAGTAGGAGTGAGAAAAACATCACGGGGTGGTGTGAATCGGAGGGTCTGTATTAGGATAGGCAGTGAGTGGCAATGTAGGATGGAGAAAAGCACCGCTGTGTGGTCAGCATGGGGAGGTCAGGGAACATGCAGTGGCAATGTAGGATAGGTTTCTGAAAAACATCGCGGGGTGGTGCGCATTGTATGGGTGTGTGTTACATTACATTCACTAGTAGGAGTGAGAAAAACATCACGGGGTGGTGCGCATTGTATGGGTGTGTGTTACATTACATTCACTAGTAGGAGTGAGAAAAACATCACGGTGTGGTGCGCATTGTATGGGTGTGTGTTACATTACATTCACTAGTAGGAGTGAGAAAACATCACGGGGTGGTGTGAATCGGAGTGTCTGAATTAGGATACGCAGTGAGTGGCAATGTAGGATGGAGAAAAGCACCGCGGGGTGGTCAGCATGGGGAGGTCAGGGAACATGCAGTGGCAATGTAGGATAGGTTTCTGAAAAACATCGCGGGGTGGTGCGCATTGTATGGGTGTGTGTTACATTACATTCACTAGTAGGAGTGAGAAAAACATCGCGGGGTGGTGCGCATTGTATGGGTGTGTGTTACATTACATTCACTAGTAGGAGTGAGAAAAACATCACGGGGTGGTGTGAATCGGAGGGTCTGAATTAGGATAGGCAGTGAGTGGCAATGTAGGATTGATAAAAGCACTGCGGGGTGGTCAGCATGTGGAGGTCAGGGAACATGCAGTGGCAATGTAGGATAGGTTTCTGAAAAACATCGCGGGGTGGTGCGCATTGTATGGGTGTGTGTTACATTACATTCACTAGTAGGAGTGAGAAAAACATCACGGGGTGGTGCGCATTGTATGGGTGTGTGTTACATTACATTCACTAGTAGGAGTGAGAAAAACATCACGGGGTGGTGTGAATCGGAGGGTCTGAATTAGGATAGGCAGTGAGTGGCAATGTAGGCTGGAAAAAAGCACCGCGGGGTGGTCAGCATGGGGAGGTCAGGGAACATGCAGTGGCAATGTAGGATAGGTTTCTGAAAAACATCGCGGGGTGGTGCGCATTGTATGGGTGTGTGTTACATTACATTCACTAGTAGGAGTGAGAAAAACATCATGGGCTGGTGCGCATTGTATGTGTGTGTGTTACATTACATTCACTAGTAGGAGTGAGAAAAACATCACGGGGTGGTGTGAATCGGAGGGTCTGAATTAGGATAGGCAGTGAGTGGCAATGTAGGATGCAGAAAAGCACCGCGGGGTGGTCAGCATGGGGAGGTCAGGGAACATGCAGTGGCAATGTAGGATAGGTTTCTGAAAAACATCGCGGGGTGGTGCGCATTGTATGGGTGTGTGTTACATTACATTCACTAGTAGGAGTGAGAAAAACATCATGGGCTGGTGCGCATTGTATGGGTGTGTGTTACATTACATTCACTAGTAGGAGTGAGAAAAACATCACGGGGTGGTGCGCATTGTATGGGTGTGTGTTACATTACATTCACTAGTAGGAGTGAGAAAAACATCACGGGCTGGTGTGAATCGGAGGGTCTGAATTAGGATAGGCAGTGAGTGGCAATGTAGGATGGAGAAAAGCACCGCGGGGTGGTCAGCATGGGGAGGTCAGGGAACATGCAGTGGCAATGTAGGATAGGTTTCTGAAAAACATCGTGGGGTGGTACGCATTGTATGGTTGTGTGTTACATTACATTCACTAGTAGGAGTGAGAAGAACATCACGGGGTGGTGCGCATTGTATGGGTGTGTGTTACATTACATTCACTAGTAGGAGTGAGAAAAACATCAGGGGTGGTGTGAATCGGAGGGTCTGGATTAGGATAGGCAGTGAGTGGCAATGTAGGATGGAGAAAAGCACCGCGGAGTGGTCAGCATGGGGAGGTCAGGGAACATGCCGTGACAAGGTAGGATAGGTTTCTGAAAAACATCGCGGGGTGGTGCGCATTGTATGGGTGTGTGTTACATTACATTCACTAGTAGGAGTGAGAAAAACATCACGGGGTGGTGCGCATTGTATGGGTGTGTGTTACATTACATTCACTAGTAGGAGTGAGAAAAACATCACGGGGTGGTGTGACTCGGAGGGTCTGTATTAGGATAGGCAGTGAGTGGCAATGTAGGATGGAGAAAAGCACCGCGGGGTGGTCAGCATGGGGAGGTCAGGGAACATGCAGTGGCAATGTAGGATAGGTTTCTGAAAAACATCGCGGGGTGGTGCGCATTGTATGGGTGTGTGTTACATTACATTCACTAGTAGGAGTGAGAAAAACATCACGGGCTGGTGCGCATTGTATGTGTTTTTGTTACATTACATTCACTAGTATGAGTGAGAAAAACATCACGGGGTGGTGCGCATTGTATGGGTGTGTGTTACATTACATTCACTAGTAGGAGTGAGAAAAACATCACGGGGTGGTGTGAATCGGAGGGTCTGTATTAGGATAGGCAGTGAGTGGCAATGTAGGATGGAGAAAAGCACCGCGGAGTGGTCAGCATGGGGAGGTCAGGGAACATGCAGTGGCAATGTAGGAGAGGTTTCTGAAAAACATCGCGGGGTGGTGCGCATTGTATGGGTGTGTGTTACATTACATTCACTAGTAGGAGTGAGAAAAACATCACGGGGTGGTGCGCATTGTATGGGTGTGTGTTACATTACATTCACTAGTAGGAGTGAGAAAAACATCACGGGGTGGTGTGAATCGGAGGGTCTGAATTACGATAGGCAGTGAGTGGCAATGTAGGATAGAGAAAAGCACCGCGGGGTGGTCAGCATGGGGAGGTCAGGGAACATGCAGTGGCAATGTAGGATTGGTTTCTGAAAAACATCGTGGGGTGGTACGCATTGTATGGTTGTGTGTTACATTACATTCACTAGTAGGAGTGAGAAGAACATCACGGGGTGGTGTGCATTGTATGGGTGTGTGTTACATTACATTCACTAGTAGGAGTGAGAAAAACATCACGGGGTGGTGTGAATAGGAGGGTCTGTATTAGGATAGGCAGTGAGTGGCAATGTAGGATGGAGAAAAGCACCGCGGGGTGGTCAGCATGGGGAGGTCAGGGAACATGCAGTGGCAATGTAGGATAGGTTTCTGAAAAACATCGCGGGGTGGTGCGCATTGTATGGGTGTGTGTTACATTACATTCACTAGTAGGAGTGAGAAAAACATCACGGGGTGGTGCGCATTGTATGGGTGTGTGTTACATTACATTCACTAGTAGGAGTGAGAAAAACATCACGGGGTGGTGTGAATCGGAGGGTCTGAATTAGGATAGGCAGTGAGTGGCAATGTAGGATGGAGAAAAGCACCGCGGGGTGGTCAGCATGGGGAGGTCAGGAAACATGCAGTGGCAATGTAGGATAGGTTTCTGAAAAACATCGTGGGGTGGTACGCATTGTATGGTTGTGTGTTACATTACATTCACTAGTAGGAGTGAGAAGAACATCACGGGGTGGTGTGCATTGTATGGGTGTGTGTTACATTACATTCACTAGTAGGAGTGAGAAAAACATCACGGGGTGGTGTGAATCGGAGGGTCTGAATTAGGATAGGCAGTGAGGGGCAATGTAGGATGGAGAAAAGCACCGCGGGGTGGTCAGCATGGGGAGGTCAGGGAACATGCAGTGACAATGTAGGATATGTTTCTGAAAAACATCGCGGGGTGGTGCGCATTGTATGGGTGTGTGTTACATTACATTCACTAGTAGGAGTGAGAAAAACATCACGGGGTGGTGCGCATTGTATGGGTGTGTGTTACATTACATTCACTAGTAGGAGTGAGAAAAACATCACGGGGTGGTGTGAATCGGAGTGTCTGAATTAGGATAGGCAGTGAGTGGCAATGTAGGATGGAGAAAAGCACCGCGGGGTGGTCAGCATGGGGAGGTCAGGGAACATGCAGTGACAATGTAGGATAGGTTTCTGAAAAACATCGTGGGGTGGTGCGCATTGTATGGGTGTGTGTTACATTACATTCACTAGTAAGAGTGAGAAAAACATCACGGGGTGGTGCGCATTGTATGGGTGTGTGTTACATTACATTCACTAGTAGGAGTGAGAAAAACATCACGGGGTGGTGTGAATCGGAGGGTCTGTATTAGGATAGGCAGTGAGTGGCAATGTAGGATGGAGAAAAGCACCGCGGGGTGGTCAGCATGGGGAGGTCAGGGAACATGCAGTGGCAATGTAGGATAGGTTTCTGAAAAACATCGCGGGGTGGTGCGCACTGTATGGGTGTGTGTTACATTACATTCACTAGTAGGAGTGAGAAAAACATCACGGGCTGGTGCGCATTGTATGGGTGTGTGTTACATTACATTCACTAGTAGGAGTGAGAAAAACATCACGGGGTGGTGCGCATTGTATGGGTGTGTGTTATATTACATTCACTAGTAGGAGTGAGAAAAACATCACGGGCTGGTGTGAATCGGAGGGTCTGAATTAGGATAGGCAGTGAGTGGCAATGTAGGATGGAGAAAAGCACCGCGGGGTGGTCAGCATGGGGAGGTCAGGGAACATGCAGTGGCTATGTAGGATAGGTTTCTGAAAAACATCGTGGGGTGGTACGCATTGTATGGTTGTGTGTTACATTACATTCACTAGTAGGAGTGAGAAGAACATCACGGGGTGGTGCGCAATGTATGGGTGTGTGTTACATTACATTCACTAGTAGGAGTGAGAAAAACATCACGGGGTGGTGCGCATTGTATGGGTGTGTGTTACATTACATTCACTAGTAGGAGTGAGAAAACATCACGGGGTGGTGTGAATCGGAGTGTCTGAATTAGGATACGCA
Organism: Cavia porcellus; assembly: GCF_034190915.1. Classification (NCBI taxonomy): domain Eukaryota; kingdom Metazoa; phylum Chordata; class Mammalia; order Rodentia; family Caviidae; genus Cavia; species Cavia porcellus. The sequence goes on along the minus strand of NW_026947612.1, from coordinate 713,337 downwards.
GTGAGTGGCAATGTAGGATGGAGAAAAGCACCGCGGGGTGGTCAGCATGGGGAGGTCAGGGAACATGCAGTGGCAATGTAGGATAGGTTTCTGAAAAACATCGCGGGGTGGTGCGCATTGTATGGGTGTGTGTTACATTACATTCACTAGTAGGAGTGAGAAAAACATCACGGGGTGGTGCGCATTGTATGGGTGTGTGTTACATTACATTCACTAGTAGGAGTGAGAAAAACATCACGGGGTGGTGTGAATCGGAGGGTCTGAATTAGGATAGGCAGTGAGTGGCAATGTAGGATTGATAAAAGCACTGCGGGGTGGTCAGCATGTGGAGGTCAGGGAACATGCAGTGGCAATGTAGGATAGGTTTCTGAAAAACATCGCGGGGTGGTGCGCATTGTATGGGTGTGTGTTACATTACATTCACTAGTAGGAGTGAGAAAAACATCACGGGGTGGTGCGCATTGTATGGGTGTGTGTTACATTACATTCACTAGTAGGAGTGAGAAAAACATCACGGGGTTGTGCACATTGTATGGGTGTGTGTTACATTACATTCACTAGTAGGAGTGAGAAAAACATCACGGGGTGGTGTGAATCGGAGGGTCTGAATTAGGATAGGCAGTGAGTGGCAATGTAGGATCGAGAAAATCACCGCGGTGTGGTCAGCATGGGGAGGTCAGGGAACATGCAGTGGCAATGTAGGATAGGTTTCTGAAAAACATCGCGGGGTGGTGTGCATTGTCTGGGTGTGTGTTACATTACATTCACTAGTAGGAGTGAGAAAAACATCACGGGGTGGTGCGCATTGTATGGGTTTTTGTTACATTACATTCACTAGTAGGAGTGAGAAAAACATCACGGGGTGGTGTGAATCAGAGGGTCTGAATTAGGATAGGCAGTGAGTGGCAATGTAGGCTGGAAAAAAGCACCGCGGGGTGGTCAGCATGGGGAGGTCAGGGAACATGCAGTGGCAATGTAGGATAGGTTTCTGAAAAACATCGCGGGGTGGTGCGCATTTTATGGGTGTGTGTTACATTACATTCACTAGTAGGAGTGAGAAAAACATCACGGGGTGGTGCGCATTCTATGGGTGTGTGTTAAATTACATTCACTAGTAGGAGTGAGAAAAACATCACGGGGTGGTGTGAATCGGAGGGTCTGAATTAGGATAGGCAGTGAGTGGCAATGTAGGATGGAGAAAAGCACCCCGGGGTGGTCAGCATGGGGAGGTCAGGGAACATGCAGTGGCAATGTAGGATAGGTTTGTGAAAAACATCGTGGGGTGGTACGCATTGTATGGTTGTGTGTTACATTACATTCACTATTAGGAGTGAGAAGAACATCACGGGGTGGTGCGCATTGTATGGGTGTGTGTTACATTACATTCACTAGTAGGAGTGAGAAAAACATCACGGGGTGGTGTGAATCGGAGGGTCTGAATTAGGATAGGCAGTGAGTGGCAATGTAGGATGGAGAAAAGCACCGCGGGGTGGTCAGCATGGGGAGGTCAGGGAACATGCAGTGACAATGTAGGATAGGTTTCTGAAAAACATCGCGGGGTGGTGCGCATTGTATGGGTGTGTGTTACATTACATTCACTAGTAGGAGTGAGAAAAACATCACGGGGTGGTGCGCATTGTATGGGTGTGTGTTACATTACATTCACTAGTAGGAGTGAGAAAAACATCACGGGGTGGTGTGAATCGGAGGGTCTGTATTAGGATAGGCAGTGAGTGGCAATGTAGGATGGAGAAAAGCACCGCGGGGTGGTCAGCCTGGGGAGGTCAGGGAACATGCAGTGGCAATGTAGGATAGGTTTCTGAAAAACATCGCGGGGTGGTGCGCATTGTATGGGTGTGTGTTACATTACATTCACTAGTAGGAGTGAGAAAAACATCACGGGCTGGTGCACATTGTATGTGTGTGTGTTACATTACATTCACTAGTAGGAGTGAGAAAAACATCACGGGGTGGTGTGAATCGGAGGGTCTGAATTAGGATAGGCAGTGAGTGGCAATGTAGGATGCAGAAAAGCACCGCGGGGTGGTCAGCATGGGGAGGTCAGGGAACATGCAGTGGCAATGTAGGATAGGTTTCTGAAAAACATCGCGGGGTGGTGCGCATTGTATGGGTGTGTGTTACATTACATTCACTAGTAGGAGTGAGAAAAACATCATGGGCTGGTGCGCATTGTATGGGTGTGTGTTACATTACATTCACTAGTAGGAGTGAGAAAAACATCACGGGATGGTGCGCATTGTATGGGTGTGTGTTACATTACATTCACTAGTAGGAGTGAGAAAAACATCACGGGCTGGTGTGAATCGGAGGGTCTGAATTAGGATAGGCAGTGAGTGGCAATGTAGGATGGAGAAAAGCACCGCGGGGTGGTCAGCATGGGGAGGTCAGGGAACATGCAGTGGCAATGTAGGATAGGTTTCTAAAAAACATCGTGGGGTGGTACGCATTGTATGGTTGTGTGTTACATTACATTCACTAGTAGGAGTGAGAAGAACATCACGGGGTGGTGCGCATTGTATGGGTGTGTGTTACATTACATTCACTAGTAGGAGTGAGAAAAACATCAGGGGTGGTGTGAATCGGAGGGTCTGGATTAGGATAGGCAGTGAGTGGCAATGTAGGATGGAGAAAAGCACCGCGGAGTGGTCAGCATGGGGAGGTCAGGGAACATGCCGTGTCAATGTAGGATAGGTTTCTGAAAAACATCGCGGGGTGGTGCGCATTGTATGGGTGTGTGTTACATTACATTCACTAGTAGGAGTGAGAAAAACATCACGGGGTGGTGCGCATTGTATGGGTGTGTGTTACATTACATTCACTAGTAGGAGTGAGAAAAACATCACGGGGTGGTGTGAATCGGAGGGTCTGTATTAGGATAGGCAGTGAGTGGCAATGTAGGATGGAGAAAAGCACCGCGGGGTGGTCAGCATGGGGAGGTCAGGGAACATGCAGTGGCAATGTAGGATAGGTTTCTGAAAAACATCGCGGGGTGGTGCGCATTGTATGGGTGTGTGTTACATTACATTCACTAGTAGGAGTGAGAAAAACATCACGGGCTGGTGCGCATTGTATGTGTGTGTGTTACATTACATTCACTAGTAGGAGTGAGAAAAACATCACGGGGTGGTGCGCATTGTATGGGTGTGTGTTACATTACATTCACTAGTAGGAGTGAGAAAAACATCACGGGGTGGTGTGAATCGGAGGGTCTGTATTAGGATAGGCAGTGAGTGGCAATGTAGGATGGAGAAAAGCACCGCGGAGTGGTCAGCATGGGGAGGTCAGGGAACATGCAGTGGCAATGTAGGATAGGTTTCTGAAAAACATCGCGGGGTGGTGCGCATTGTATGGGTGTGTGTTACATTACATTCACTAGTAGGAGTGAGAAAAACATCACGGGGTGGTGCGCATTGTATGGGTGTGTGTTACATTACATTCACTAGTAGGAGTGAGAAAAACATCACGGGGTGGTGTGAATCGGAGGGTCTGAATTACGATAGGCAGTGAGTGGCAATGTAGGATAGAGAAAAGCACCGCGGGGTGGTCAGCATGGGGAGGTCAGGGAACATGCAGTGGCAATGTAGGATTGGTTTCTGAAAAACATCGTGGGGTGGTACGCATTGTATGGTTGTGTGTTACATTACATTCACTAGTAGGAGTGAGAAGAACATCACGGGGTGGTGCGCATTGTATGGGTGTGTGTTACATTACATTAACTAGTAGGAGTGAGAAAAACATCACGGGGTGGTGTGAATCGGAGGGTCTGTATTAGGATAGGCAGTGAGTGGCAATGTAGGATGGAGAAAAGCACCGCGGGGTGGTCAGCATGGGGAGGTCAGGGAACATGCAGTGGCAATGTAGGATAGGTTTCTGAAAAACATCGCGGGGTGGTGCGCATTGTATGGGTGTGTGTTACATTACATTCACTAGTAGGAGTGAGAAAAACATCACGGGGTGGTGCGCATTGTATGGGTGTGTGTTACATTACATTCACTAGTAGGAGTGAGAAAAACATCACGGGGTGGTGTGAATCGGAGGGTCTGTATTAGGATAGGCAGTGAGTGGCAATGTAGGATGGAGAAAAGCACCGCGGGGTGGTCAGCATGGGGAGGTCAGGGAACATGCAGTGGCAATGTAGGATAGGTTTCTGAAAAACATCGCGGGGTGGTGCGCATTGTATGGGTGTGTGTTACATTACATTCACTAGTAGGAGTGAGAAAAACATCACGGGCTGGTGCGCATTGTATGTGTGTGTGTTACATTACATTCACTAGTAGGAGTGAGAAAAACATCACGGGGTGGTGCGCATTGTATGGGTGTGTGTTACATTACATTCACTAGTAGGAGTGAGAAAAACATCACGGGGTGGTGTGAATCGGAGGGTCTGTATTAGGATAGGCAGTGAGTGGCAATGTAGGATGGAGAAAAGCACCGCGGAGTGGTCAGCATGGGGAGGTCAGGGAACATGCAGTGGCAATGTAGGATAGGTTTCTGAAAAACATCGCGGGGTGGTGCGCATTGTATGGGTGTGTGTTACATTACATTCACTAGTAGGAGTGAGAAAAACATCACGGGGTGGTGCGCATTGTATGGGTGTGTGTTACATTACATTCACTAGTAGGAGTGGGAAAAACATCACGGGGTGGTGTGAATCGGAGGGTCTGAATTACGATAGGCAGTGAGTGGCAATGTAGGATAGAGAAAAGCACCGCGGGGTGGTCAGCATGGGGAGGTCAGGGAACATGCAGTGGCAATGTAGGATTGGTTTCTGAAAAACATCGTGGGGTGGTACGCATTGTATGGTTGTGTGTTACATTACATTCACTAGTAGGAGTGAGAAGAACATCACGGGGTGGTGCGCATTGTATGGGTGTGTGTTACATTACATTCACTAGTAGGAGTGAGAAAAACATCACGGGGTGGTGTGAATAGGAGGGTCTGTATTAGGATAGGCAGTGAGTGGCAATGTAGGATGGAGAAAAGCACCGCGGGGTGGTCAGCATGGGGAGGTCAGGGAACATGCAGTGGCAATGTAGGATAGGTTTCTGAAAAACATCGCGGGGTGGTGCGCATTGTATGGGTGTGTGTTACATTACATTCACTAGTAGGAGTGAGAAAAACATCACGATGTGGTGCGCATTGTATGGGTGTGTGTTACATTACATTCACTAGTAGGAGTGAGAAAAACATCACGGGGTGGTGTGAATCGGAGGGTCTGAATTAGGATAGGCAGTGAGTGGCAATGTAGGATGGAGAAAAGCACCGCGGGGTGGTCAGCATGGGGAGGTCAGGAAACATGCAGTGGCAATGTAGGATAGGTTTCTGAAAAACATCGTGGGGTGGTACGCATTGTATGGTTGTGTGTTACATTACATTCACTAGTAGGAGTGAGAAGAACATCACGGGGTGGTGTGCATTGTATGGGTGTGTGTTACATTACATTCACTAGTAGGAGTGAGAAAAACATCACGGGGTGGTGTGAATCAGAGGGTCTGAATTAGGATAGGCAGTGAGGGGCAATGTAGGATGGAGAAAAGCACCGCGGGGTGGTCAGCATGGGGAGGTCAGGGAACATGCAGTGACAATGTAGGATATGTTTCTGAAAAACATCGCGGGGTGGTGCGCATTGTATGGGTGTGTGTTACATTACATTCACTAGTAGGAGTGAGAAAAACATCACGGGGTGGTGCGCATTGTATGGGTGTGTGTTACATTACATTCACTAGTAGGAGTGAGAAAAACATCACGGGGTGGTGTGAATCGGAGTGTCTGAATTAGGATAGGCAGTGAGTGGCAATGTAGGATGGAGAAAAGCACCGCGGGGTGGTCAGCATGGGGAGGTCAGGGAACATGCAGTGACAATGTAGGATAGGTTTCTGAAAAACATCGCGGGGTGGTGCGCATTGTATGGGTGTGTGTTACATTACATTCACTAGTAAGAGTGAGAAAAACATCACGGGGTAGTGCGCATTGTATGGGTGTGTGTTACATTACATTCACTAGTAGGAGTGAGAAAAACATCACGGGGTGGTGTGAATCGGAGGGTCTGTATTAGGATAGGCAGTGAGTGGCAATGTAGGATGGAGAAAAGCACCGCGGGGTGGTCAGCATGGGGAGGTCAGGGAACATGCAGTGGCAATGTAGGATAGGTTTCTGAAAAACATCGCGGGGTGGTGCGCACTGTATGGGTGTGTGTTACATTACATTCACTAGTAGGAGTGAGAAAAACATCACGGGCTGGTGCGCATTGTATGGGTGTGTGTTACATTACATTCACTAGTAGGAGTGAGAAAAACATCACGGGGTGGTGCGCACTGTATGGGTGTGTGTTACATTACATTCACTAGTAGGAGTGAGAAAAACATCACGGGCTGGTGCGCATTGTATGGGTGTGTGTTATATTACATTCACTAGTAGGAGTGAGAAAAACATCACGGGCTGGTGTGAATCGGAGGGTCTGAATTAGGATAGGCAGTGAGTGGCAATGTAGGATGGAGAAAAGCACCGCGGGGTGGTCAGCATGGGGAGGTCAGGGAACATGCAGTGGCTATGTAGGATAGGTTTCTGAAAAACATCGTGGGGTGGTACGCATTGTATGGTTGTGTGTTACATTACATTCACTAGTAGGAGTGAGAAGAACATCACGGGGTGGTGCGCATTGTATGGGTGTGTGTTACATTACATTCACTAGTAGGAGTGAGAAAAACATCACGGGGTGGTGTGAATCGGAGGGTCTGAATTAGGATAGGCAGTGAGTGGCAATGTAGGATGGAGAAAAGCACCGCGGGTTGGTCAGCATGGGGAGGTCAGGGAACAGGCAGTGACAAAGTAGGATAGGTTTCTGAAAAACATCGCGGGGTGGTGCGCATTGTATGGGTGTGTGTTACATTACATTCACTAGTAGGAGTGAGAAAAACATCACGGGGTGGTGCGCATTGTATGGGTGTGTGTTACATTCACTAGTAGGAGTGAGAAAAACATCACGGGGTGGTGTGAATCGGAGGGTCTGTATAAGGATAGGCAGTGAGTGGCAATGGAGGATGGAGAAAAGCACCGCGGGGTGGTCAGCATGGGGAGGTCAGGGAACATGCAGTGGCAATGTAGGATAGGTTTCTGAAAAACAGCGCGGGGTGGTGCGCATTGTATGGGTGTGTGTTACATTACATTCACTAGTAGGAGTGAGAAAAACATCACGGGCTGGTGCGCATTGTATGGGTGTGTGTTACATTACATTCACTAGTAGGAGTGAGAAAAACATCACGGGGTGGTGTGAATCGGAGGGTCTGTATTAGGATAGGCAGTGAGTGGCAATGTAGGATGGAGAAAAGCACCGCGGTGTGGTCAGCATGGGGAGGTCAGGGAACATGCAGTGGCAATGTAGGATAGGTTTCTGAAAAACATCGCGGGGTGGTGCGCATTGTATGGGTGTGTGTTACATTACATTCACTAGTAGGAGTGAGAAAAACATCACGGGCTGGTGCGCATTGTATGGGTGTGTGTTACATTACATTCACTAGTAGGAGTGAGAAAAACATCACGGGGTGGTGCGCATTGTATGGGTGTGTGTTACATTACATTCACTAGTAGGAGTGAGAAAAACATCACGGGCTGGTGTGAATCGGAGGGTCTGAATTAGGATAGGCAGTGAGTGGCAATGTAGGATGGAGAAAAGCACCGCGGTGTGGTCAGCATGGGGAGGTCAGGGAACATGCAGTGGCAATGTAGGATAGGTTTCTGAAAAACATCGCGGGGTGGTGCGCATTGTATGGGTGTGTGTTACATTACATTCACTAGTAGGAGTGAGAAAAACATCACGGGGTGGTGCGCATTGTATGGGTGTGTGTTACATTACATTCACTAGTAGGAGTGAGAAAAACATCACGGGGTGGTGTGAATCGGAGGGTCTGAATTAGGATAGGCAGTGAGTGGCAATGTAGGATTGATAAAAGCACTGCGGGGTGGTCAGCATGTGGAGGTCAGGGAACATGCAGTGGCAATGTAGGATAGGTTTCTGAAAAACATCGCGGGGTGGTGCGCATTGTATGGGTGTGTGTTACATTACATTCACTAGTAGGAGTGAGAAAAACATCACGGGGTGGTGCGCATTGTATGGGTGTGTGTTACATTACATTCACTAGTAGGAGTGAGAAAAACATCACGGGGTTGTGCACATTGTATGGGTGTGTGTTACATTACATTCACTAGTAGGAGTGAGAAAAACATCACGGGGTGGTGTGAATCGGAGGGTCTGAATTAGGATAGGCAGTGAGTGGCAATGTAGGATCGAGAAAATCACCGCGGTGTGGTCAGCATGGGGAGGTCAGGGAACATGCAGTGGCAATGTAGGATAGGTTTCTGAAAAACATCGCGGGGTGGTGCGCATTGTCTGGGTGTGTGTTACATTACATTCACTAGTAGGAGTGAGAAAAACATCACGGGGTGGTGCGCATTGTATGGGTTTTTGTTACATTACATTCACTAGTAGGAGTGAGAAAAACATCACGGGGTGGTGTGAATCAGAGGGTCTGAATTAGGATAGGCAGTGAGTGGCAATGTAGGCTGGAAAAAAGCACCGCGGGGTGGTCAGCATGGGGAGGTCAGGGAACATGCAGTGGCAATGTAGGATAGGTTTCTGAAAAACATCGCGGGGTGGTGCGCATTTTATGGGTGTGTGTTACATTACATTCACTAGTAGGAGTGAGAAAAACATCACGGGGTGGTGCGCATTCTATGGGTGTGTGTTAAATTACATTCACTAGTAGGAGTGAGAAAAACATCACGGGGTGGTGTGAATCGGAGGGTCTGAATTAGGATAGGCAGTGAGTGGCAATGTAGGATGGAGAAAAGCACCCCGGGGTGGTCAGCATGGGGAGGTCAGGGAACATGCAGTGGCAATGTAGGATAGGTTTGTGAAAAACATCGTGGGGTGGTACGCATTGTATGGTTGTGTGTTACATTACATTCACTATTAGGAGTGAGAAGAACATCACGGGGTGGTGCGCATTGTATGGGTGTGTGTTACATTACATTCACTAGTAGGAGTGAGAAAAACATCACGGGGTGGTGTGAATCGGAGGGTCTGAATTAGGATAGGCAGTGAGTGGCAATGTAGGATGGAGAAAAGCACCGCGGGGTGGTCAGCATGGGGAGGTCAGGGAACATACAGTGACAATGTAGGATAGGTTTCTGAAAAACATCGCGGGGTGGTGCGCATTGTATGGGTGTGTGTTACATTACATTCACTAGTAGGAGTGAGAAAAACATCACGGGGTGGTGCGCATTGTATGGGTGTGTGTTACATTACATTCACTAGTAGGAGTGAGAAAAACATCACGGGGTGGTGTGAATCGGAGGGTCTGTATTAGGATAGGCAGTGAGTGGCAATGTAGGATGGAGAAAAGCACCGCGGGGTGGTCAGCCTGGGGAGGTCAGGGAACATGCAGTGGCAATGTAGGATAGGTTTCTGAAAAACATCGCGGGGTGGTGCGCATTGTATGGGTGTGTGTTACATTACATTCACTAGTAGGAGTGAGAAAAACATCACGGGCTGGTGCACATTGTATGTGTGTGTGTTACATTACATTCACTAGTAGGAGTGAGAAAAACATCACGGGGTGGTGTGAATCGGAGGGTCTGAATTAGGATAGGCAGTGAGTGGCAATGTAGGATGCAGAAAAGCACCGCGGGGTGGTCAGCATGGGGAGGTCAGGGAACATGCAGTGGCAATGTAGGATAGGTTTCTGAAAAACATCGCGGGGTGGTGCGCATTGTATGGGTGTGTGTTACATTACATTCACTAGTAGGAGTGAGAAAAACATCATGGGCTGGTGCGCATTGTATGGGTGTGTGTTACATTACATTCACTAGTAGGAGTGAGAAAAACATCACGGGATGGTGCGCATTGTATGGGTGTGTGTTACATTACATTCACTAGTAGGAGTGAGAAAAACATCACGGGCTGGTGTGAATCGGAGGGTCTGAATTAGGATAGGCAGTGAGTGGCAATGTAGGATGGAGAAAAGCACCGCGGGGTGGTCAGCATGGGGAGGTCAGGGAACATGCAGTGGCAATGTAGGATAGGTTTCTAAAAAACATCGTGGGGTGGTACGCATTGTATGGTTGTGTGTTACATTACATTCACTAGTAGGAGTGAGAAGAACATCACGGGGTGGTGCGCATTGTATGGGTGTGTGTTACATTACATTCACTAGTAGGAGTGAGAAAAACATCAGGGGTGGTGTGAATCGGAGGGTCTGGATTAGGATAGGCAGTGAGTGGCAATGTAGGATGGAGAAAAGCACCGCGGAGTGGTCAGCATGGGGAGGTCAGGGAACATGCCGTGTCAATGTAGGATAGGTTTCTGAAAAACATCGCGGGGTGGTGCGCATTGTATGGGTGTGTGTTACATTACATTCACTAGTAGGAGTGAGAAAAACATCACGGGGTGGTGCGCATTGTATGGGTGTGTGTTACATTACATTCACTAGTAGGAGTGAGAAAAACATCACGGGGTGGTGTGAATCGGAGGGTCTGTATTAGGATAGGCAGTGAGTGGCAATGTAGGATGGAGAAAAGCACCGCGGGGTGGTCAGCATGGGGAGGTCAGGGAACATGCAGTGGCAATGTAGGATAGGTTTCTGAAAAACATCGCGGGGTGGTGCGCATTGTATGGGTGTGTGTTACATTACATTCACTAGTAGGAGTGAGAAAAACATCACGGGCTGGTGCGCATTGTATGTGTGTGTGTTACATTACATTCACTAGTAGGAGTGAGAAAAACATCACGGGCTGGTGCGCATTGTATGTGTGTGTGTTACATTACATTCACTAGTAGGAGTGAGAAAAACATCACGGGGTGGTGCGCATTGTATGGGTGTGTGTTACATTACATTCACTAGTAGGAGTGAGAAAAACATCACGGGGTGGTGTGAATCGGAGGGTCTGTATTAGGATAGGCAGTGAGTGGCAATGTAGGATGGAGAAAAGCACCGCGGAGTGGTCAGCATGGGGAGGTCAGGGAACATGCAGTGGCAATGTAGGATAGGTTTCTGAAAAACATCGCGGGGTGGTGCGCATTGTATGGGTGTGTGTTACATTACATTCACTAGTAGGAGTGAGAAAAACATCACGGGGTGGTGCGCATTGTATGGGTGTGTGTTACATTACATTCACTAGTAGGAGTGGGAAAAACATCACGGGGTGGTGTGAATCGGAGGGTCTGAATTACGATAGGCAGTGAGTGGCAATGTAGGATAGAGAAAAGCACCGCGGGGTGGTCAGCATGGGGAGGTCAGGGAACATGCAGTGGCAATGTAGGATTGGTTTCTGAAAAACATCGTGGGGTGGTACGCATTGTATGGTTGTGTGTTACATTACATTCACTAGTAGGAGTGAGAAGAACATCACGGGGTGGTGCGCATTGTATGGGTGTGTGTTACATTACATTCACTAGTAGGAGTGAGAAAAACATCACGGGGTGGTGTGAATAGGAGGGTCTGTATTAGGATAGGCAGTGAGTGGCAATGTAGGATGGAGAAAAGCACCGCGGGGTGGTCAGCATGGGGAGGTCAGGGAACATGCAGTGGCAATGTAGGATAGGTTTCTGAAAAACATCGCGGGGTGGTGCGCATTGTATGGGTGTGTGTTACATTACATTCACTAGTAGGAGTGAGAAAAACATCACGATGTGGTGCGCATTGTATGGGTGTGTGTTACATTACATTCACTAGTAGGAGTGAGAAAAACATCACGGGGTGGTGTGAATCGGAGGGTCTGAATTAGGATAGGCAGTGAGTGGCAATGTAGGATGGAGAAAAGCACCGCGGGGTGGTCAGCATGGGGAGGTCAGGAAACATGCAGTGGCAATGTAGGATAGGTTTCTGAAAAACATCGTGGGGTGGTACGCATTGTATGGTTGTGTGTTACATTACATTCACTAGTAGGAGTGAGAAGAACATCACGGGGTGGTGTGCATTGTATGGGTGTGTGTTACATTACATTCACTAGTAGGAGTGAGAAAAACATCACGGGGTGGTGTGAATCAGAGGGTCTGAATTAGGATAGGCAGTGAGGGGCAATGTAGGATGGAGAAAAGCACCGCGGGGTGGTCAGCATGGGGAGGTCAGGGAACATGCAGTGACAATGTAGGATATGTTTCTGAAAAACATCGCGGGGTGGTGCGCATTGTATGGGTGTGTGTTACATTACATTCACTAGTAGGAGTGAGAAAAACATCACGGGGTGGTGCGCATTGTATGGGTGTGTGTTACATTACATTCACTAGTAGGAGTGAGAAAAACATCACGGGGTGGTGTGAATCGGAGTGTCTGAATTAGGATAGGCAGTGAGTGGCAATGTAGGATGGAGAAAAGCACCGCGGGGTGGTCAGCATGGGGAGGTCAGGGAACATGCAGTGACAATGTAGGATAGGTTTCTGAAAAACATCGCGGGGTGGTGCGCATTGTATGGGTGTGTGTTACATTACATTCACTAGTAAGAGTGAGAAAAACATCACGGGGTAGTGCGCATTGTATGGGTGTGTGTTACATTACATTCACTAGTAGGAGTGAGAAAAACATCACGGGGTGGTGTGAATCGGAGGGTCTGTATTAGGATAGGCAGTGAGTGGCAATGTAGGATGGAGAAAAGCACCGCGGGGTGGTCAGCATGGGGAGGTCAGGGAACATGCAGTGGCAATGTAGGATAGGTTTCTGAAAAACATCGCGGGGTGGTGCGCACTGTATGGGTGTGTGTTACATTACATTCACTAGTAGGAGTGAGAAAAACATCACGGGCTGGTGCGCATTGTATGGGTGTGTGTTACATTACATTCACTAGTAGGAGTGAGAAAAACATCACGGGGTGGTGCGCACTGTATGGGTGTGTGTTACATTACATTCACTAGTAGGAGTGAGAAAAACATCACGGGCTGGTGCGCATTGTATGGGTGTGTGTTATATTACATTCACTAGTAGGAGTGAGAAAAACATCACGGGCTGGTGTGAATCGGAGGGTCTGAATTAGGATAGGCAGTGAGTGGCAATGTAGGATGGAGAAAAGCACCGCGGGGTGGTCAGCATGGGGAGGTCAGGGAACATGCAGTGGCTATGTAGGATAGGTTTCTGAAAAACATCGCGGGGTGGTGCGCATTGTCTGGGTGTGTGTTACATTACATTCACTAGTAGGAGTGAGAAAAACATCACGGGGTGGTGCGCATTGTATGGGTTTTTGTTACATTACATTCACTAGTAGGAGTGAGAAAAACATCACGGGGTGGTGTGAATCAGAGGGTCTGAATTAGGATAGGCAGTGAGTGGCAATGTAGGCTGGAAAAAAGCACCGCGGGGTGGTCAGCATGGGGAGGTCAGGGAACATGCAGTGGCAATGTAGGATAGGTTTCTGAAAAACATCGCGGGGTGGTGCGCATTTTATGGGTGTGTGTTACATTACATTCACTAGTAGGAGTGAGAAAAACATCACGGGGTGGTGCGCATTCTATGGGTGTGTGTTAAATTACATTCACTAGTAGGAGTGAGAAAAACATCACGGGGTGGTGTGAATCGGAGGGTCTGAATTAGGATAGGCAGTGAGTGGCAATGTAGGATGGAGAAAAGCACCGCGGGGTGGTCAGCATGGGGAGGTCAGGGAACATGCAGTGACAATGTAGGATAGGTTTCTGAAAAACATCGCGGGGTGGTGCGCATTGTATGGGTGTGTGTTACATTACATTCACTAGTAGGAGTGAGAAAAACATCACGGGGTGGTGCGCATTGTATGGGTGTGTGTTACATTACATTCACTAGTAGGAGTGAGAAAAACATCACGGGGTGGTGTGAATCGGAGGGTCTGTATTAGGATAGGCAGTGAGTGGCAATGTAGGATGGAGAAAAGCACCGCGGGGTGGTCAGCCTGGGGAGGTCAGGGAACATGCAGTGGCAATGTAGGATAGGTTTCTGAAAAACATCGCGGGGTGGTGCGCATTGTATGGGTGTGTGTTACATTACATTCACTAGTAGGAGTGAGAAAAACATCACGGGCTGGTGCACATTGTATGTGTGTGTGTTACATTACATTCACTAGTAGGAGTGAGAAAAACATCACGGGGTGGTGTGAATCGGAGGGTCTGAATTAGGATAGGCAGTGAGTGGCAATGTAGGATGCAGAAAAGCACCGCGGGGTGGTCAGCATGGGGAGGTCAGGGAACATGCAGTGGCAATGTAGGATAGGTTTCTGAAAAACATCGCGGGGTGGTGCGCATTGTATGGGTGTGTGTTACATTACATTCACTAGTAGGAGTGAGAAAAACATCATGGGCTGGTGCGCATTGTATGGGTGTGTGTTACATTACATTCACTAGTAGGAGTGAGAAAAACATCACGGGATGGTGCGCATTGTATGGGTGTGTGTTACATTACATTCACTAGTAGGAGTGAGAAAAACATCACGGGCTGGTGTGAATCGGAGGGTCTGAATTAGGATAGGCAGTGAGTGGCAATGTAGGATGGAGAAAAGCACCGCGGGGTGGTCAGCATGGGGAGGTCAGGGAACATGCAGTGGCAATGTAGGATAGGTTTCTAAAAAACATCGTGGGGTGGTACGCATTGTATGGTTGTGTGTTACATTACATTCACTAGTAGGAGTGAGAAGAACATCACGGGGTGGTGCGCATTGTATGGGTGTGTGTTACATTACATTCACTAGTAGGAGTGAGAAAAACATCAGGGGTGGTGTGAATCGGAGGGTCTGGATTAGGATAGGCAGTGAGTGGCAATGTAGGATGGAGAAAAGCACCGCGGAGTGGTCAGCATGGGGAGGTCAGGGAACATGCCGTGTCAATGTAGGATAGGTTTCTGAAAAACATCGCGGGGTGGTGCGCATTGTATGGGTGTGTGTTACATTACATTCACTAGTAGGAGTGAGAAAAACATCACGGGGTGGTGCGCATTGTATGGGTGTGTGTTACATTACATTCACTAGTAGGAGTGAGAAAAACATCACGGGGTGGTGTGAATCGGAGGGTCTGTATTAGGATAGGCAGTGAGTGGCAATGTAGGATGGAGAAAAGCACCGCGGGGTGGTCAGCATGGGGAGGTCAGGGAACATGCAGTGGCAATGTAGGATAGGTTTCTGAAAAACATCGCGGGGTGGTGCGCATTGTATGGGTGTGTGTTACATTACATTCACTAGTAGGAGTGAGAAAAACATCACGGGCTGGTGCGCATTGTATGTGTGTGTGTTACATTACATTCACTAGTAGGAGTGAGAAAAACATCACGGGGTGGTGCGCATTGTATGGGTGTGTGTTACATTACATTCACTAGTAGGAGTGAGAAAAACATCACGGGGTGGTGTGAATCGGAGGGTCTGTATTAGGATAGGCAGTGAGTGGCAATGTAGGATGGAGAAAAGCACCGCGGAGTGGTCAGCATGGGGAGGTCAGGGAACATGCAGTGGCAATGTAGGATAGGTTTCTGAAAAACATCGCGGGGTGGTGCGCATTGTATGGGTGTGTGTTACATTACATTCACTAGTAGGAGTGAGAAAAACATCACGGGGTGGTGCGCATTGTATGGGTGTGTGTTACATTACATTCACTAGTAGGAGTGAGAAAAACATCACGGGGTGGTGTGAATCGGAGGGTCTGAATTACGATAGGCAGTGAGTGGCAATGTAGGATAGAGAAAAGCACCGCGGGGTGGTCAGCATGGGGAGGTCAGGGAACATGCAGTGGCAATGTAGGATTGGTTTCTGAAAAACATCGTGGGGTGGTACGCATTGTATGGTTGTGTGTTACATTACATTCACTAGTAGGAGTGAGAAGAACATCACGGGGTGGTGCGCATTGTATGGGTGTGTGTTACATTACATTAACTAGTAGGAGTGAGAAAAACATCACGGGGTGGTGTGAATAGGAGGGTCTGTATTAGGATAGGCAGTGAGTGGCAATGTAGGATGGAGAAAAGCACCGCGGGGTGGTCAGCATGGGGAGGTCAGGGAACATGCAGTGGCAATGTAGGATAGGTTTCTGAAAAACATCGCGGGGTGGTGCGCATTGTATGGGTGTGTGTTACATTACATTCACTAGTAGGAGTGAGAAAAACATCACGGGGTGGTGCGCATTGTATGGGTGTGTGTTACATTACATTCACTAGTAGGAGTGAGAAAAACATCACGGGGTGGTGTGAATCGGAGGGTCTGTATTAGGATAGGCAGTGAGTGGCAATGTAGGATGGAGAAAAGCACCGCGGGGTGGTCAGCATGGGGAGGTCAGGGAACATGCAGTGGCAATGTAGGATAGGTTTCTGAAAAACATCGCGGGGTGGTGCGCATTGTATGGGTGTGTGTTACATTACATTCACTAGTAGGAGTGAGAAAAACATCACGGGCTGGTGCGCATTGTATGTGTGTGTGTTACATTACATTCACTAGTAGGAGTGAGAAAAACATCACGGGGTGGTGCGCATTGTATGGGTGTGTGTTACATTACATTCACTAGTAGGAGTGAGAAAAACATCACGGGGTGGTGTGAATCGGAGGGTCTGTATTAGGATAGGCAGTGAGTGGCAATGTAGGATGGAGAAAAGCACCGCGGAGTGGTCAGCATGGGGAGGTCAGGGAACATGCAGTGGCAATGTAGGATAGGTTTCTGAAAAACATCGCGGGGTGGTGCGCATTGTATGGGTGTGTGTTACATTACATTCACTAGTAGGAGTGAGAAAAACATCACGGGGTGGTGCGCATTGTATGGGTGTGTGTTACATTACATTCACTAGTAGGAGTGGGAAAAACATCACGGGGTGGTGTGAATCGGAGGGTCTGAATTACGATAGGCAGTGAGTGGCAATGTAGGATAGAGAAAAGCACCGCGGGGTGGTCAGCATGGGGAGGTCAGGGAACATGCAGTGGCAATGTAGGATTGGTTTCTGAAAAACATCGTGGGGTGGTACGCATTGTATGGTTGTGTGTTACATTACATTCACTAGTAGGAGTGAGAAGAACATCACGGGGTGGTGCGCATTGTATGGGTGTGTGTTACATTACATTCACTAGTAGGAGTGAGAAAAACATCACGGGGTGGTGTGAATAGGAGGGTCTGTATTAGGATAGGCAGTGAGTGGCAATGTAGGATGGAGAAAAGCACCGCGGGGTGGTCAGCATGGGGAGGTCAGGGAACATGCAGTGGCAATGTAGGATAGGTTTCTGAAAAACATCGCGGGGTGGTGCGCATTGTATGGGTGTGTGTTACATTACATTCACTAGTAGGAGTGAGAAAAACATCACGATGTGGTGCGCATTGTATGGGTGTGTGTTACATTACATTCACTAGTAGGAGTGAGAAAAACATCACGGGGTGGTGTGAATCGGAGGGTCTGAATTAGGATAGGCAGTGAGTGGCAATGTAGGATGGAGAAAAGCACCGCGGGGTGGTCAGCATGGGGAGGTCAGGAAACATGCAGTGGCAATGTAGGATAGGTTTCTGAAAAACATCGTGGGGTGGTACGCATTGTATGGTTGTGTGTTACATTACATTCACTAGTAGGAGTGAGAAGAACATCACGGGGTGGTGTGCATTGTATGGGTGTGTGTTACATTACATTCACTAGTAGGAGTGAGAAAAACATCACGGGGTGGTGTGAATCAGAGGGTCTGAATTAGGATAGGCAGTGAGGGGCAATGTAGGATGGAGAAAAGCACCGCGGGGTGGTCAGCATGGGGAGGTCAGGGAACATGCAGTGACAATGTAGGATATGTTTCTGAAAAACATCGCGGGGTGGTGCGCATTGTATGGGTGTGTGTTACATTACATTCACTAGTAGGAGTGAGAAAAACATCACGGGGTGGTGCGCATTGTATGGGTGTGTGTTACATTACATTCACTAGTAGGAGTGAGAAAAACATCACGGGGTGGTGTGAATCGGAGTGTCTGAATTAGGATAGGCAGTGAGTGGCAATGTAGGATGGAGAAAAGCACCGCGGGGTGGTCAGCATGGGGAGGTCAGGGAACATGCAGTGACAATGTAGGATAGGTTTCTGAAAAACATCGCGGGGTGGTGCGCATTGTATGGGTGTGTGTTACATTACATTCACTAGTAAGAGTGAGAAAAACATCACGGGGTAGTGCGCATTGTATGGGTGTGTGTTACATTACATTCACTAGTAGGAGTGAGAAAAACATCACGGGGTGGTGTGAATCGGAGGGTCTGTATTAGGATAGGCAGTGAGTGGCAATGTAGGATGGAGAAAAGCACCGCGGGGTGGTCAGCATGGGGAGGTCAGGGAACATGCAGTGGCAATGTAGGATAGGTTTCTGAAAAACATCGCGGGGTGGTGCGCACTGTATGGGTGTGTGTTACATTACATTCACTAGTAGGAGTGAGAAAAACATCACGGGCTGGTGCGCATTGTATGGGTGTGTGTTACATTACATTCACTAGTAGGAGTGAGAAAAACATCACGGGGTGGTGCGCACTGTATGGGTGTGTGTTACATTACATTCACTAGTAGGAGTGAGAAAAACATCACGGGCTGGTGCGCATTGTATGGGTGTGTGTTATATTACATTCACTAGTAGGAGTGAGAAAAACATCACGGGCTGGTGTGAATCGGAGGGTCTGAATTAGGATAGGCAGTGAGTGGCAATGTAGGATGGAGAAAAGCACCGCGGGGTGGTCAGCATGGGGAGGTCAGGGAACATGCAGTGGCTATGTAGGATAGGTTTCTGAAAAACATCGTGGGGTGGTACGCATTGTATGGTTGTGTGTTACATTACATTCACTAGTAGGAGTGAGAAGAACATCACGGGGTGGTGCGCATTGTATGGGTGTGTGTTACATTACATTCACTAGTAGGAGTGAGAAAAACATCACGGGGTGGTGTGAATCGGAGGGTCTGAATTAGGATAGGCAGTGAGTGGCAATGTAGGATGGAGAAAAGCACCGCGGGTTGGTCAGCATGGGGAGGTCAGGGAACAGGCAGTGACAAAGTAGGATAGGTTTCTGAAAAACATCGCGGGGTGGTGCG
Source organism: Cavia porcellus (assembly GCF_034190915.1). Taxonomy (NCBI): domain Eukaryota; kingdom Metazoa; phylum Chordata; class Mammalia; order Rodentia; family Caviidae; genus Cavia; species Cavia porcellus. The sequence continues at coordinate 694,296 of NW_026947612.1, read as the reverse complement.
CATTGTATGGGTGTGTGTTACATTACATTCACTAGTAGGAGTGAGAAAAACATCACGGGGTGGTGCGCATTGTATGGGTGTGTGTTACATTCACTAGTAGGAGTGAGAAAAACATCACGGGGTGGTGTGAATCGGAGGGTCTGTATAAGGATAGGCAGTGAGTGGCAATGGAGGATGGAGAAAAGCACCGCGGGGTGGTCAGCATGGGGAGGTCAGGGAACATGCAGTGGCAATGTAGGATAGGTTTCTGAAAAACAGCGCGGGGTGGTGCGCATTGTATGGGTGTGTGTTACATTACATTCACTAGTAGGAGTGAGAAAAACATCACGGGCTGGTGCGCATTGTATGGGTGTGTGTTACATTACATTCACTAGTAGGAGTGAGAAAAACATCACGGGGTGGTGTGAATCGGAGGGTCTGTATTAGGATAGGCAGTGAGTGGCAATGTAGGATGGAGAAAAGCACCGCGGTGTGGTCAGCATGGGGAGGTCAGGGAACATGCAGTGGCAATGTAGGATAGGTTTCTGAAAAACATCGCGGGGTGGTGCGCATTGTATGGGTGTGTGTTACATTACATTCACTAGTAGGAGTGAGAAAAACATCACGGGCTGGTGCGCATTGTATGGGTGTGTGTTACATTACATTCACTAGTAGGAGTGAGAAAAACATCACGGGGTGGTGCGCATTGTATGGGTGTGTGTTACATTACATTCACTAGTAGGAGTGAGAAAAACATCACGGGCTGGTGTGAATCGGAGGGTCTGAATTAGGATAGGCAGTGAGTGGCAATGTAGGATGGAGAAAAGCACCGCGGGGTGTTCAGCATGGGGAGGTCAGGGAACATGCAGTGGCAATGTCGTATAGGTTTCTAAAAAACATCTCGGGGTGGTGCGCATTGTATGGGTGTGTGTTACATTACATTCACTAGTAGGAGTGAGAAAAACATCACGGGGTGGTGCGCATTGTATGGGTGTGTGTTACATTACATTCACTAGTAGGAGTGAGAAAAACATCACGGGGTGGTGCGCATTGTATGGGTGTGTGTTACACTACATTCACTAGTAGGAGTGAGAAAAACATCACGGGGTGTCGCGCATTGTATGGGTGTGTGTTACATTACATTCCCTAGTAGGAGTGAGAAAAACATCACGGGGTGGTGTGAATTGGAGAGTTTGAATTAGGATAGGCAGTGAGTGGCAATGTAGGATGGAGAAAAGCACCGCGGGGTGTTCAGCATGGGGAGGTCAGGGAACATGCAGTGGCAATGTAGGATAGGTTTCTGAAAAACATCGCGGGGTGGTGCACATTGTATGGGTGTGTGTTACATTACATTCACTAGTAGGAGTGAGAAAAACATCACGGGGTCGTACGCATTGTATGGGTGTGTGTTACATTACATTCACTAGTAGGAGTGAGAAAAACATCACGGTGTGGTGTGAATCGGAGGGTCAGAATTAGGATAGGCAGTGAGTGGCAATGTAGGATGGAGAAAAGCACCGCGGGGTGGTCAGCATGGGGAGGTCAGGGAACATGCAGTGGCAATGTAGGATAGGTTTCTGAAAAACATCGCGAGGTGGTGCACATTGTATGGGTGTGTGTTACATGACATTCACTAGTAGGAGTGAGAAAAACATCACGGGGTGGTGCGCATTGTATGGGTGTGTGTTACATTACATTCACTAGTAGGTGTGAGAAAAACATCATGGGGTGGTGTGAATCGGAGGGTCTGAATTAGGATAGGCAGTGAGTGGCAATGTAGGATGGAGAAAAGCACCGCGGGGTGGTCAGCATGAGGAGGTCAGGGAACATGCAGTGGCAATGTAGGATAGGTTTCTGAAAAACATCGCGGGGTGGTGCGCATTTTATGGGTGTGTGTTACATTACATTCACTAGTAGGAGTGAGAAAAACATCACGGGGTGGTGCGCATTGTATGGGTGTGTGTTACATTACATTCACTAGTAGGAGTGAGAAAAACATCACGGGTTGGTGTGAATCGAAGGGTCTCAATTATGATAGGCAGTGAGTGGCAATGTAGGATGGAGAAAAGCACCGGGGGTGTTCAGCATGGTGAGGTCAGGGAACATGCAGTGGCAATGTAGGATAGGTTTCTGAAAAACATCGCGGGGTGGTGCGCATTGTATGGGTGTGTGTTACATTACATTCACTAGTAGGAGTGAGAAAAACATCACGGGGTGGTGCGCATTGTATGGGTGTGTGTTACATTACATTCACTAATAGGAGTGAGAAAAACATCACGGGGTGGTGTGAATCGGAGGGTCTGAATTAGGATAGGCAGTGAGTGGCAATGTAGGATGGAGAAAAGCACCGCGGGGTGGTCATCATGTGGAGGTCAGGGAACATGCAGTGGCAATGTAGGATAGGTTTCTGAAAAACATCGCGGGGTGGTGCGCATTGTATGGGTGTGTGTTACATTACATTCACTAGGAGGAGTGAGAAAAACATCACGGGGTGGTGCGCATTGTATGGGTGTGTGTTACATTACATTCACTAATAGGACTGAGAAAAACATCACGGGGTGGTGTGAATCAGGGGTCTGAATTAGGATAGGCAGTGAGTGGCAATGTAGGATGGAGAAAAGCACCGCGGGGTGGTCAGCATGGGGAGTTTAGGGAACATGCAGTGACAATGTAGGAGAGATTTCTGAAAAAGATCGCGGGGTGGTGCGCATTGTATGGGTGTGTGTTACATTACATTCACTAGTAGGAGTGAGAAAAACATCACGGGGTGGTGCGCATTGCATGGGTGTGTGTTACATTACATGCACTAGTAGGAGTGAGAAAAACATCACGGGGTGGTGTGAATCAGAGGGTCTGAATTAGGATAGGCAGTGAGTGGCAATGTAGGATGGAGAAAAGCACGGCGGGGTGGTCAGCATGGGGAGGTCAGGGAACATGCAGTGGCAATGTAGGATAGGTTTCTGAAAAACATCTCGGGGTGGTGCGCATTGTATGGGTGTGTGTTACATTACATTCACTAGTAGGAGTGAGAAAAACAAGGCGGGGTGGTGCGCATTTTATGGGTGTATGTTACATTACATTCACTAGTAGGAGTGAGAAAAATATCACGGGGTGGAGCGCATTGTATGGGTGTGTGTTATATTACATTCACTAGTAGGAGTGAGAAAAACATCACGGGTTGGTGCGCAATGTATGGGTGTGTGTTACATTACATTCACTAGTAGGAGTGAGAAAAACATCACGGGGTGGTGTGAATTGGAGGGTCTGAATTAGGATAGGCAGTGAGTGGCAATGTAGGATGGAGAAAAGCACCGCTGGGTGGTCAGCATGGGGAGGTCAGGGAACATGCAGTGGCAATGTAGGATAGGTTTCTGAAAAAGATCGCGGGGTGGTGCGCATTGTATGGGTGTGTGTTACATTACATTCACTAGTAGGAGTGACAAAAACATCACGGGGTGGTGCGCATTGTATGGGTGTGTGTTACATTACATTCACTAGTAGGAGTGAGAAAAACATCACGGGGTGGTGTGAATCGGAGGGTCTGAATTAGGATAGGCAGTGAGTGGCAATGTAGGATGGAGAAAAGCACCGCGGGGTGGTCAGCATGGGTAGGTCAGGGAACATGCAGTGGCAATGTAGGATAGGTTTCTGAAAAACATCGCGGGGTGGTGCACATTGTATGGGTGTGTGTTACATGACATTCACTAGTAGGAGTGAGAAAAACATCACGGGGTGGTGCGCATTGTATGGGTGTGTGTTACATTACATTCACTAGTAGGAGTGAGAAAAACATCACGGGGTGGTGTGAATCCGAGGCTCTGAATTAGGATAGGCAGTGAGTGGCAATGTAGGATGGAGAAAAGCACCGCGCGGTGGTCAGCATGAGGAGGTCAGGGAACATGCAGTGGCAATGTAGGATAGGTTTCTGAAAAACATCGCGGGGTGGTGCGCATTGTATGGGTGTGTGTTACATTACATTCACTAGGAGGAGTGAGAAAAACATCACGGGGTGGTACGCATTGTATGTGTGTGTGTTACATTACATTCACTAGTAGGAGTGAGAAAAACATCACGGGGTGGTGTGAATCGGAGGGTCTGAATTAGGATAGGCAGTGAGTCGCAATGTAGGATGGAGAAAAGCACCGTGGTGTGGTCAGCATGGGGAGGTCAGGGAACATGCAGTGGCAATGTAGGATAGATTTCTGAAAAATATCGCGGGGTGTTGTGCATTGTATGGGTTTGTGTTACATTACATTCACTAGTAGGAGTGAGAAAAACATCACGGGGTGGTGCACATTGTATGGGTGTGTGTTACATTACATTCACTAGTAGGAGTGAGAAAAACATCATGGGGTGGTGTGAATCGGAGGGTCAGAATTAGGATAGGCAGTGAGTGGCAATGTAGGATGGAGAAAAGCACCGCGGGGTGGTCAGCATGTGGAGGTCAGGGAACATGCAGTGGCAATGTAGGATAGGTTTCTGAAAAACATCGCGGGGTGGTGCGCATTGTATGGGTGTGTGTTACATTACAATTACTAGGAGGAGTGAGAAAAACATCACGGGGTGGTTCGCATTGTATGGGTGTGTGTTACATTACATTCACTAATAGGACTGAGAAAAACATCACGGGGTGGTGTGAATCAGGGGTCTGAATTAGGATAAGCAGTGAGTGGCAATGTAGGATGGAGAAAAGCACCGCGGGGTGGTCAGCATGGGGAGTTTAGGGAACATGCAGTGGCAATGTAGGAGAGATTTCTGAAAAAGATCGCGGGGTGGTGCGCATTGTATGGGTGTGTGTTACATTACATTCACTAGTAGGAGTGAGAAAACCATCACGGGGTGGTGCGCATTGCATGGGTGTGTGTTACATTACATGCACTAGTAGGAGTGAGAAAAACATCACGGGGTGGTGTGAATCAGAGGGTCTGAATTAGGATAGGCAGTGAGTGGCAATGTAGGATGGAGAAAAGCACGGCGGGGTGGTCAGCATGGGGAGGTCAGGGAACATGCAGTGGCAATGTAGGATAGGTTTCTGAAAAACATCTCGGGGTGGTGCGCATTGTATGGGTGTGTGTTACATTACATTCACTAGTAGGAGTGAGAAAAACATCGCGGGGTGGTGCGCATTGTATGGGTGTATGTTACATTACATTCACTAGTAGGAGTGAGAAAAATATCACGGGGTGGAGCGCATTGTATGGGTGTGTGTTATATTACATTCACTAGTAGGAGTGAGAAAAACATCACGGGTTGGTGCGCAATGTATGGGTGTGTGTTACATTACATTCACTAGTAGGAGTGAGAAAAACATCACGGGGTGCTGTGAATCGGAGGGTCTGAATTAGGATAGGCAGTGAGTGGCAATGAAGCCTGGAGAAAAGCACCGCGGGGTGGTCAGCATGGGGAGGTCAGGGAACATGCAGTGGCAATGTAGGATAGGTTTCTGAAAAACTTCGCGGGGTGGTGCGCATTGTATGGGTGTGTGTTACATGACATTCACTAGTAGGAGTGAGAAAAACATCAAGGGGTGGTGCGTATTGTATGGGTGTATGTTACATTACATTCACTAGTAGGTGTGAGAAAAACGTCACGGGGTGGTGTGAATCGGAGGGTCTGAATTAGGATAGGCAGTGAGTGGCAATGTAGGATGGAGAAAAGCACATCGTTGTGGTCAGCATGGGGAGGTCAGGGAACATGCAGTGGCAATGTAGGATAGGTTTCTGAAAAACATCACGGGGTGGTGCGCATTGTATGGATGTGTGTTACATTACATTCACTAGTAGGAGTGAGAAAAACATCACGGGGTGGTGCGCATTGTATGGGTGTGTGTTACATTACATTCACTAGTAGGAGTGAGAAAAACATCACGGGTTGGTGTGAATCGGAGGGTCTGAATTAGGATAGGCAGTGAGTGGCAATGTAGGATGGAGAAAAGCACCGCGGGGTGTTCAGCATGGGGAGGTCAGGGAACATGCAGTGGCAATGTAGGACAGGTTTCTGAAAAACACCGCGGGGTGGTGCACATTGTATGGTGTGTGTTACATTACATTCACTAGTAGGAGTGAGAAAAACATCACGGGGTGGTGCGCATTGCATGGGTGTGTGTTACATTACATTCACTAGTAGGAGTGAGAAAAACATCACGGGGTGGTGTGAATCGGAGGGTCTGAATTAGGATAGGCAGTGAGTGGCAATGTAGGATGGAGAAAAGCACCGCGGGGTGGTCATCATGTGGAGGTCAGGGAACATGCACTGGCAATGTAGGATAGGTTTCTGAAAAACATCGCGGGGTGGTGCGCATTGTATGGGTGTGTGTTACATTACATTCACTAGGAGGAGTGAGAAAAACATCACGGGGTGGTGCGCATTGTATGGGTGTGTGTTACATTACATTCACTAATAGGACTGAGAAAAACATCACGGGGTGGTGTGAATCAGGGGTCTGAATTAGGATAGGCAGTGAGTGGCAATGTAGGATGGAGAAAAGCACCGCGGGGTGGTCAGCATTGGGAGTTTTGGGAACATGCAGTGACAATGTAGGAGAGATTTCTGAAAAAGATCGCGGGGTGGTGCGCATTGTATGGGTGTGTGTTACATTACATTCACTAGTAGGAGTGAGAAAAACATCACGGGCTGGTGCGCATTGTATGGGTGTGTGTTATATTACATTCACTAGTAGGAGTGAGAAAAACATCACGGGCTGGTGTGAATCGGAGGGTCTGAATTAGGATAGGCAGTGAGTGGCAATGTAGGATGGAGAAAAGCACCGCGGGGTGGTCAGCATGGGGAGGTCAGGGAACATGCAGTGGCTATGTAGGATAGGTTTCTGAAAAACATCGTGGGGTGGTACGCATTGTATGGTTGTGTGTTACATTACATTCACTAGTAGGAGTGAGAAGAACATCACGGGGTGGTGCGCATTGTATGGGTGTGTGTTACATTACATTCACTAGTAGGAGTGAGAAAAACATCACGGGGTGGTGTGAATCGGAGGGTCTGAATTAGGATAGGCAGTGAGTGGCAATGTAGGATGGAGAAAAGCACCGCGGGTTGGTCAGCATGGGGAGGTCAGGGAACAGGCAGTGACAAAGTAGGATAGGTTTCTGAAAAACATCGCGGGGTGGTGCGCATTGTATGGGTGTGTGTTACATTACATTCACTAGTAGGAGTGAGAAAAACATCACGGGGTGGTGCGCATTGTATGGGTGTGTGTTACATTCACTAGTAGGAGTGAGAAAAACATCACGGGGTGGTGTGAATCGGAGGGTCTGTATAAGGATAGGCAGTGAGTGGCAATGGAGGATGGAGAAAAGCACCGCGGGGTGGTCAGCATGGGGAGGTCAGGGAACATGCAGTGGCAATGTAGGATAGGTTTCTGAAAAACAGCGCGGGGTGGTGCGCATTGTATGGGTGTGTGTTACATTACATTCACTAGTAGGAGTGAGAAAAACATCACGGGCTGGTGCGCATTGTATGGGTGTGTGTTACATTACATTCACTAGTAGGAGTGAGAAAAACATCACGGGGTGGTGTGAATCGGAGGGTCTGTATTAGGATAGGCAGTGAGTGGCAATGTAGGATGGAGAAAAGCACCGCGGTGTGGTCAGCATGGGGAGGTCAGGGAACATGCAGTGGCAATGTAGGATAGGTTTCTGAAAAACATCGCGGGGTGGTGCGCATTGTATGGGTGTGTGTTACATTACATTCACTAGTAGGAGTGAGAAAAACATCACGGGCTGGTGCGCATTGTATGGGTGTGTGTTACATTACATTCACTAGTAGGAGTGAGAAAAACATCACGGGGTGGTGCGCATTGTATGGGTGTGTGTTACATTACATTCACTAGTAGGAGTGAGAAAAACATCACGGGCTGGTGTGAATCGGAGGGTCTGAATTAGGATAGGCAGTGAGTGGCAATGTAGGATGGAGAAAAGCACCGCGGGGTGGTCAGCATGGGGAGGTCAGGGAACATGCAGTGGCAATGTAGGATAGGTTTCTGAAAAACATCGCGGGATGGTGCGCATTGTATGGATGTGTGTTACATTACATTCACTAGTAGGAGTGAGAAAAACATCACGGGGTGGTGTGCATTATATGTGTGTGTGTTACATTACATTCACTAGTAGGAGTGAGAAAGCATCACGGGTTGGTGTGAATCGGAGGGTCTGAATTAGGATAGGCAGTGAGTGGCAATGTAGGATGGAGAAAAGCACCGCGGGGTGTTCAGCATGGGGAGGTCAGGGAACATGCAGTGGCAATGTCGTATAGGTTTCTAAAAAACATCTCGGGGTGGTGCGCATTGTATGGGTGTGTGTTACATTACATTCACTAGTAGGAGTGAGAAAAACATCACGGGGTGGTGCGCATTGTATGGGTGTGTGTTACATTACATTCACTAGTAGGAGTGAGAAAAACATCACGGGGTGGTGCGCATTGTATGGGTGTGTGTTACACTACATTCACTAGTAGGAGTGAGAAAAACATCACGGGGTGTTGCGCATTGTATGGGTGTGTGTTACATTACATTCCCTAGTAGGAGTGAGAAAAACATCACGGGGTGGTGTGAATTGGAGAGTCTGAATTAGGATAGGCAGTGAGTGGCAATGTAGGATGGAGAAAAGCACCGCGGGGTGTTCAGCATGGGGAGGTCAGGGAACATGCAGTGGCAATGTAGGATAGGTTTCTGAAAAACATCGCGGGGTGGTGCGCATTGTATGGGTGTGTGTTACATTACATTCACTAGTAGGAGTGAGAAAAACATCACGGGGTGGTGCGCATTGTATGGGTGTGTGTTACATTACATTCACTACAAGGAGTGAGAAAAACATCACGGGGTGGTGTGAATCGGAGGGTCTGAATTAGGAGAGGTAGTGAGTCGCAATGTAGGATGGAGAAAAGCACCGTGGTGTGGTCAGCATGGGGAGGTCAGGGAACATGCAGTGGCAATGTAGGATAGGTTTCTGAAAAACATCGCGGGGTGGTGCGCATTGTATGGGTTTGTGTTACATTACATTCACTAGTAGGAGTGAGAAAAACATCACGGGGTGGTGCGCATTGTATGGGTGTGTGTTACATTACATTCACTAGTAGGAGTGAGAAAAACATCACGGTGTGGTGTGAATCGGAGGGTCAGAATTAGGATAGGCAGTGAGTGGCAATGTAGGATGGAGAAAAGCACCGCGGGGTGGTCAGCATGGGGAGGTCAGGGAACATGCAGTGGCAATGTAGGATAGGTTTCTGAAAAACATCGCGAGGTGGTGCACATTGTATGGGTGTGTGTTACATGACATTCACTAGTAGGAGTGAGAAAAACATCACGGGGTGGTGCGCATTGTATGGGTGTGTGTTACATTACATTCACTAGTAGGTGTGAGAAAAACATCATGGGGTGGTGTGAATCGGAGGGTCTGAATTAGGATAGGCAGTGAGTGGCAATGTAGGATGGAGAAAAGCACCGCGGGGTGGTCAGCATGAGGAGGTCAGGGAACATGCAGTGGCAATGTAGGATAGGTTTCTGAAAAACATCGCGGGGTGGTGCGCATTTTATGGGTGTGTGTTACATTACATTCACTAGTAGGAGTGAGAAAAACATCACGGGGTGGTGCGCATTGTATGGGTGTGTGTTACATTACATTCACTAGTAGGAGTGAGAAAAACATCACGGGTTGGTGTGAATCGAAGGGTCTCAATTATGATAGGCAGTGAGTGGCAATGTAGGATGGAGAAAAGCACCGGGGGTGTTCAGCATGGTGAGGTCAGGGAACATGCAGTGGCAATGTAGGATAGGTTTCTGAAAAACATCGCGGGGTGGTGCGCATTGTATGGGTGTGTGTTACATTACATTCACTACTAGGAGTGAGAAAAACATCACGGGGTGGTGCGCATTGTATGGGTGTGTGTTACATTACATTCACTAGTAGGAGTGAGAAAAACATCACGGGGTGGTGTGAATCGGAGGGTCTGAATTAGGATAGGCAGTGAGTGGCAATGTAGGATGGAGAAAAGCACCGCGGGGTGGTCATCATGTGGAGGTCAGGGAACATGCAGTGGCAATGTAGGATAGGTTTCTGAAAAACATCGCGGGGTGGTGCGCATTGTATGGGTGTGTGTTACATTACATTCACTAGGAGGAGTGAGAAAAACATCACGGGGTGGTGCGCATTGTATGGGTGTGTGTTACATTACATTCACTAATAGGACTGAGAAAAACATCACGGGGTGGTGTGAATCAGGGGTCTGAATTAGGATAGGCAGTGAGTGGCAATGTAGGATGGAGAAAAGCACCGCGGGGTGGTCAGCATGGGGAGTTTAGGGAACATGCAGTGACAATGTAGGAGAGATTTCTGAAAAAGATCGCGGGGTGGTGCGCATTGTATGGGTGTGTGTTACATTACATTCACTAGTAGGAGTGAGAAAAACATCACGGGGTGGTGCGCATTGCATGGGTGTGTGTTAAATTACATGCACTAGTAGGAGTGAGAAAAACATCACGGGGTGGTGTGAATCAGAGGGTCTGAATTAGGATAGGCAGTGAGTGGCAATGTAGGATGGAGAAAAGCACGGCGGGGTGGTCAGCATGGGGAGGTCAGGGAACATGCAGTGGCAATGTAGGATAGGTTTCTGAAAAACATCTCGGGGTGGTGCGCATTGTATGGGTGTGTGTTACATTACATTCACTAGTAGGAGTGAGAAAAACAAGGCGGGGTGGTGCGCATTGTATGGGTGTATGTTACATTACATTCACTAGTAGGAGTGAGAAAAATATCACGGGGTGGAGCGCATTGTATGGGTGTGTGTTATATTACATTCACTAGTAGGAGTGAGAAAAACATCACGGGTTGGTGCGCAATGTATGGGTGTGTGTTACATTACATTCACTAGTAGGAGTGAGAAAAACATCACGGGGTGGTGTGAATTGGAGGGTCTGAATTAGGATAGGCAGTGAGTGGCAATGTAGGATGGAGAAAAGCACCGCTGGGTGGTCAGCATGGGGAGGTCAGGGAACATGCAGTGGCAATGTAGGATAGGTTTCTGAAAAAGATCGCGGGGTGGTGCGCATTGTATGGGTGTGTGTTACATTACATTCACTAGTAGGAGTGACAAAAACATCACGGGGTGGTGCGCATTGTATGGGTGTGTGTTACATTACATTCACTAGTAGGAGTGAGAAAAACATCACGGGGTGGTGTGAATCGGAGGGTCTGAATTAGGATAGGCAGTGAGTGGCAATGTAGGATGGAGAAAAGCACCGCGGGGTGGTCAGCATGGGTAGGTCAGGGAACATGCAGTGGCAATGTAGGATAGGTTTCTGAAAAACATCGCGGGGTGGTGCACATTGTATGGGTGTGTGTTACATGACATTCACTAGTTGGAGTGAGAAAAACATCACGGGGTGGTGCGCATTGTATGGGTGTGTGTTACATTACATTCACTAGTAGGAGTGAGAAAAACATCACGGGGTGGTGTGAATCCGAGGCTCTGAATTAGGATAGGCAGTGAGTGGCAATGTAGGATGGAGAAAAGCACCGCGCGGTGGTCAGCATGAGGAGGTCAGGGAACATGCAGTGGCAATGTAGGATAGGTTTCTGAAAAACATCGCGGGGTGGTGCGCATTGTATGGGTGTGTGTTACATTACATTCACTAGGAGGAGTGAGAAAAACATCACGGGGTGGTACGCATTGTATGTGTGTGTGTTACATTACATTCACTAGTAGGAGTGAGAAAAACATCACGGGGTGGTGTGAATCGGAGGGTCTGAATTAGGATAGGCAGTGAGTCGCAATGTAGGATGGAGAAAAGCACCGTGGTGTGGTCAGCATGGGGAGGTCAGGGAACATGCAGTGGCAATGTAGGATAGATTTCTGAAAAACATCGCGGGGTGTTGTGCATTGTATGGGTTTGTGTTACATTACATTCACTAGTAGGAGTGAGAAAAACATCACGGGGTGGTGCACATTGTATGGGTGTGTGTTACATTACATTCACTAGTAGGAGTGAGAAAAACATCATGGGGTGGTGTGAATCGGAGGGTCAGAATTAGGATAGGCAGTGAGTGGCAATGTAGGATGGAGAAAAGCACCGCGGGGTGGTCAGCATGTGGAGGTCAGGGAACATGCAGTGGCAATGTAGGATAGGTTTCTGAAAAACATCGCGGGGTGGTGCGCATTGTATGGGTGTGTGTTACATTACAATTACTAGGAGGAGTGAGAAAAACATCACGGGGTGGTTCGCATTGTATGGGTGTGTGTTACATTACATTCACTAATAGGACTGAGAAAAACATCACGGGGTGGTGTGAATCAGGGGTCTGAATTAGGATAAGCAGTGAGTGGCAATGTAGGATGGAGAAAAGCACCGCGGGGTGGTCAGCATGGGGAGTTTAGGGAACATGCAGTGGCAATGTAGGAGAGATTTCTGAAAAAGATCGCGGGGTGGTGCGCATTGTATGGGTGTGTGTTACATTACATTCACTAGTAGGAGTGAGAAAACCATCACGGGGTGGTGCGCATTGCATGGGTGTGTGTTACATTACATGCACTAGTAGGAGTGAGAAAAACATCACGGGGTGGTGTGAATCAGAGTGTCTGAATTAGGATAGGCAGTGAGTGGCAATGTAGGATGGAGAAAAGCACGGCGGGGTGGTCAGCATGGGGAGGTCAGGGAACATGCAGTGGCAATGTAGGATAGGTTTCTGAAAAACATCTCGGGGTGGTGCGCATTGTATGGGTGTGTGTTACATTACATTCACTAGTAGGAGTGAGAAAAACATCGCGGGGTGGTGCGCATTGTATGGGTGTATGTTACATTACATTCACTAGTAGGAGTGAGAAAAATATCACGGGGTGGAGCGCATTGTATGGGTGTGTGTTATATTACATTCACTAGTAGGAGTGAGAAAAACATCACGGGTTGGTGCGCAATGTATGGGTGTGTGTTACATTACATTCACTAGTAGGAGTGAGAAAAACATCACGGGGTGCTGTGAATCGGAGGGTCTGAATTAGGATAGGCAGTGAGTGGCAATGAAGCCTGGAGAAAAGCACCGCGGGGTGGTCAGCATGGGGAGGTCAGGGAACATGCAGTGGCAATGTAGGATAGGTTTCTGAAAAACTTCGCGGGGTGGTGCGCATTGTATGGGTGTGTGTTACATGACATTCACTAGTAGGAGTGAGAAAAACATCAAGGGGTGGTGCGTATTGTATGGGTGTATGTTACATTACATTCACTAGTAGGTGTGAGAAAAACGTCACGGGGTGGTGTGAATCGGAGGGTCTGAATTAGGATAGGCAGTGAGTGGCAATGTAGGATGGAGAAAAGCACAGCGTTGTGGTCAGCATGGGGAGGTCAGGGAACATGCAGTGGCAATGTAGGATAGGTTTCTGAAAAACATCGCGGGGTGGTGCGCATTGTATGGATGTGTGTTACATTACATTCACTAGTAGGAGTGAGAAAAACATCACGGGGTGGTGCGCATTGTATGGCTGTGTGTTACATTACATTCACTAGTAGGAGTGAGAAAAACATCACGGGTTGGTGTGAATCGGAGGGTCTGAATTAGGATAGGCAGTGAGTGGCAATGTAGGATGGAGAAAAGCACCGCGGGGTGTTCAGCATGGGGAGGTCAGGGAACATGCAGTGGCAATGTAGGACAGGTTTCTGAAAAACACCGCGGGGTGGTGCACATTGTATGGTGTGTGTTACATTACATTCACTAGTAGGAGTGAGAAAAACATCACGGGGTGGTGCGCATTGTATGGGTGTGTGTTACATTACATTCACTAGTAGGAGTGAGAAAAACATCACGGGGTGGTGTGAATCGGAGGGTCTGAAATAGGATACGCAGTGAGTGGCAATGTAGGATGGAGAAAAGCACCGCGGGGTGGTCAGCATGGGGAGGTCAGGGAACATGCAGTGGCAATGTAGGATAAATTTCTGAAAAACATCGCGGGGTGGTGCGCATTATATGGGTGTGTGTTACATGACATTCACTAGTAGGAGTGAGAAAAACATCACGGGGTGGTGCGCATTGTATGGGTGTGTGTTACATTACATTCACTAGTAGGAGTCAGAAAAACATCACGAGGTGGTGTGAATTGGAGGGTCTGAATTAGGATAGGCAGTGAGTTGCAATGTAGGCTGGAGAAAAGCACCGCGGGGTGGTCAGCATGGGGAGGTCAGGGAACATGCAGTGGCAATGTAGGATAGGTTTCTGCAAAACATCGCGGGGTGGTGCGCATTGTATGAGTGTGTGTTACATGACATTCACTAGTAGGAGTGAGAAAAACATCACGGGGTGGTGCGCATTGTATGGGTGTGTGTTACATTACATTCACTAGTAGGTGTGAGAAAAACATCACGGGGTGGTGTGAATCGGAGGGTCTGAATTAGGATAGGCAGTGAGTGGCAATGTAGGATGGAGAAAAGCACCGCGGGGTGGTCAGCATGGGGAGGTCAGGAAACATTCAGTGGCAATGTAGGATAGGTTTCTGAAAAATATCGCGGGGTGGTGCGCATTGTATGGGTGTGTGTTACATTACATACACTAGTAGGAGTGAGAAAAACATCACGGGGTGGTGCGCATTGTATGGGTGTGTGTTACATTAAATTCACTAGTAGGAGTGAGAAAAACATCACGGGGTGCTGCGCATTGTATGGGTGTGTGTTACGTTACATTCACTAGTAGGAGTGAGAAAAACATCACGGGGTGGTGTGAATTGGAGGGTCTGAATTAGGATAGGCAGTGAGTGGCATGTAGGATGGAGAAAAGCACCGCGGGGTGGTCAGCATGGGGAGGTCATGGAACATGCAGTGGCAATGTAGGAAAGGTTTCTGTAAAACACCGCGGGGTGATGCGCATTGTATGGGTGGGTGTTACATTACATTCACTAGTAGGAGTGAGAAAAACATCACGGGGTGGTGCGCATTGTATGGGTGTGTGTTACATTACATTCACTAGTAGGAGTGAGAAAAACATCATGGGCTGGTGTGAATCGGAGGGTCTGAATTAGGATAGGCAGTGAGTGGCAATGTAGGATGGAGAAAAGCACCGCGGGGTGGTCAGCATGGGGAGGTCAGGGAACATGCAGTGGCAATGTAGGATAGGTTTCTGAAAAACATCGCGGGGTGGTGCGCATTGTATGGATGTGTGTTACATTACATTCACTAGTAGGAGTGAGAAAAACATCACGGGGTGGTGTGCATTATATGTGTGTGTGTTACATTACATTCACTAGTAGGAGTGAGAAATACATCACGGGTTGGTGTGAATCTGAGGGTCTGAATTAGGATAGGCAGTGAGTGGCAATGTAGGATGGAGAAAAGCACCGCGGGGTGTTCAGCATGGGGAGGTCAGGGAACATGCAGTGGCAATGTAGGATAGGTTTCTGAAAAACATCGCGGGGTGGTGCGCATTGTATGGGTGTGTGTTACATTACATTCACTAGTAGGAGTGAGAAAAAAATCACGGGGTGGTGCGCATTGTATGGGTGTGTGTTACATTACATTCACTAGTAGGAGTGAGAAAAACATCACGGGATGGTGCGCATTGTATGGGTGTGTGTTACACTACATTCACTAGTAGGAGTGAGAAAAACATCACGGGGTGGTGCGCATTGTATGGGTGTGTGTTACATTACATTCCCTAGTAGGAGTGAGAAAAACATCACGGGGTGGTGTGAATTGGAGAGTCTGAATTAGGATATACAGTGAGTGGCAATGTAGGATGGAGAAAAGCACCGCGGGGTGGTCAGCATGGGGAGGTCAGGGAACATGCAGTGGCAATGTAGGATAGGTTTCTGAAAAACATCGCGGGTGGTGCGCATTGTATGGGTGTGTGTTACATGACATTCACTAGTAGGAGTGAGAAAAACATCACAGGGTGGTGCGCATTGTATGGGTGTGTGTTACATTACATTCACTAGTAGGTGTGAGAAAAACATCATGTGGTAGTGTGAATCGGAGGGTCTGAATTAGGATAGGCAGTGAGTGGCAATGTAGGATGGAGAAAAGCACCGCGGGGTGGTCAGCATGGGGAGGTCAGGGAACATGCAGTGGCAATGTAGGATAGGTTTCTGAAAAACATCGCGGGGTGGTGCGCATTGTATGGGTGTGTGTTACATTACATTCACTAGGAGGAGTGAGAAAAACATCACGGGGTGGTTCGCATTGTATGGGTGTGTGTTACATTACATTCACTAGTAGGAGTGAGAAAAACATCACGGGGTGGTGTGAATCGGAGGGTCTGAATTAGGATAGGCAGTGAGTCGCAATGTAGGATGGAGAAAAGCACCGCGGTGTGGTCAGCATGGGGAGGTCAGGGAACATGCAGTGGCAATGTAGGATAGGTTTCTGAAAAACATCGCGGGGTGGTGCGCATTGTATGGGTTTGTGTTACATTACATTCACTAGTAGGAGTGAGAAAAATATCACGGGGTGGTGCGCATTGTAAGGGTGTGTGTTACATTACATTCACTAGTAGGAGTGAGAAAAACATCACGGGGTGGTGTGAATCGGAGGGTCAGAATTAGGATAGGCAGTGAGTGGCAATGTAGGATGGAAAAAAGCACCGCGGGGTGGTCAGCATGTGGAGGTCAGGGAACATGCAGTGGCAATGTAGGATAGGTTTCTGAAAAACATCACGGGGTGGTGCGCATTGTATGGGTGTGTGTTACATTACATTCACTAGTAGGAGTGAGAAAAACATCACGGGGTGGTGCGCATTGTATGGGTGTGTGTTACATTACATTCACTAGTAGGACTGAGAAAAACATCACGGGATGGTGGGAATCGGGGATGTGAATTAGGATAGGCAGTGAGTGGCAATGTAGGATGGAGAAAAGCACGGCGGGGTGGTCACCATGGGGAGGTCAGGGAACATGCAGTGGCAATGTAGGATAGGTTTCTGAAAAACATCTCGGGGTGGTGCGCATTGTATGGGTGTGTGTTACATTACATTCACTAGTAGGTGTGAGAAAAACATCGCGGGGTGGTGCGCATTGTATGGGTGTGTGTTACATTACATTCACTAGTAGGAGTGAGAAAAACATCACGGGGTGGTGCGCATTGTATGGGTGTGTGTTATATTACATTCACTAGTAGGAGTGAGAAAAACATCACGGGGTGGTGCGCAATGTATGGGTGTGTGTTACATTACATTCACTAGTAGGAGTGAGAAAAACATCACGGGGTGGTGTGAATTGGAGGGTCTGAATTAGGATAGGCAGTGAGTGGCAATGTAGGATGGAGAAAAGCAGCGCGGGGTGGTCAGCATGGGGAGGTCAGGGAACATGCAGTGGCAATGTAGGATAGGTTTCTGAAAAAGGTCGCGGGGTGGTGCGCATTGTATGGGTGTGTGTTACATTACATTCACTAGTAGGAGTGACAAAAACATCACGGGGTGGTGCGCATTGTATGGGTGTGTGTTACATTACATTCACTAGTAGGAGTGAGAAAAACATCACGGGGTGGTGTGAATCGGAGGGTCTGAATTAGGATAGGCAGTGAGTGGCAATGTAGGCTGGAGAAAAGCACCGCGGGGTGGTCAGCATGGGGAGGTCAGGGAACATGCATTGGCAATGTAGGATAGGTTTCTGAAAAACATCGCGGGGTGGTGCGCATTGTATGGGTGTGTGTTACATTACATTCACTAGTAGGAGTGAGAAAAACATCACGGGGTGGTGCGCATTGTATGGGTGTGTGTTACATTACACTCACTAGTAGGAGTGAGAAAAACATCACGGGTTGGTGTGAATCAGAGGGTCTGAATTAGGATAGGCAGTGAGTGGCAATGTAGGATGGAGAAAAGCACCGCGGGGTGTTCAGCATGGGGAGGTCAGGGAACATGCAGTGGCAATGTAGGATAGGTTTCTGAAAAACATCGCGGGGTGGTGCGCTTTGTATGGGTGTGTGTTACATTACATTCACTAGTAGGAGTGAGAAAAACATCACGGGGTGGTGGGCATTGTATGGGTGTGTGTTACATTACATTCACTAGTAGGAGTGACAAAAACATCACGGGGTGGTGCGCATTGTATGGGTGTGTGTTACGTTACATTCACTAGTAGGAGTGTGAAAAACATCACGGGGTGGTGTGAATCGGAAGGTCTGAATTAGGATAGGCAGTGAGTGGCAATGTAGGATGGAGAAAAGCACCGCGGGGTGGTCAGCATGGGGAGGTCAGGGAACATGCAGTGGCAATGTAGGATAGGTTTCTGAAAAACATCTCGGGGTGGTGCGCATTGCATGGTTGTGTGTTACATTACATTCACTAGTAGGAGTGAGAAAAACATCACGGGGTGGTGCGCATTGTATGGGTGTGTGTTACATTACATTCACTAGTAGGAGTGAGAAAAACATCACGGGGTGGTGTGAATCGGAGGGTCTGAATTAGGATAGGCAGTGAGTGGCAATGTAGGATGGAGAAAAGCACTGCGGGGTGGTCAGCATGGGGAAGTCAGGGAACATGCAGTGGCAATGTAGGATAGGTTTCTGAAAAACATCGCGGGGTGGTGCGCATTGTATGGGTGTGTGTTACATTACATTCACTAGTAGGAGTGAGAAAAACATCACCGGGTGTTGCGCATTGTATGGGTGTGTGTTACATTACATTCACTAGTAGGAGTGAGAAAAACATCACCGGGTGGTGCGCATTGTATGGGTGTGTGTTACATTACATTCACTCTTAGGAGTGAGAAAAACATCACGGAGTGGTGTGAATTGGAGAGTCTGAATTAGGATAGGCAGTGAGTGGCAATGTAGGATGGAGAAAAGCACCGCGGGGTGGTCAGCATGGGGAGGTCAGGGAACATGCAGTGGCAATGTAGGATAGGTTTCTGAAAAACATTGCGGGGTGGTGCACATTGTATGGGTGTGTGTTACATTACATTCACTAGTAGGAGTGAGAAAAACATCACGGGGTGGTGCGCATTGTATGGGTGTGTGTTACATTACATTCACTAGTAGGAGTGAGAAAAACATCACGGGTTGGTGTGAATCGAAGGGTCTGAATTAGGATAGGCAGTGAGTGGCAATGTTGGATGGAGAAATGCACCGCGGGGTGTTCAGCATGGGGAGGTCAGGGAACATGCAGTGGCAATGTAGGATAGGTTTCTGAAAAACATCGCGGGGTGGTGCGCATTGTATGGGTGTGTGTTACATTACATTCACTAGTAGGAGTGAGAAAAACATCACGGGGTGGTGCGCATTGTATGGGTGTGTGTTACATTACATTCACTAGTAGGAGTGAGAAAAACATCACGGGGTGGTGTGAATCCGAGGCTCTGAATTAGGATAGGCAGTGAGTGGCAACGTAGGATGGAGAAAAGCACCGCGAGGTGGTCAGCATGTGGAGGTCAGGGAACATGCAGTGGCAATGTAGGATAGGTTTCTGAAAAACATCGCGGGGTGGTGCGCATTGTATGGGTGTGTGTTACATTACATTCACTAGTAGGAGTGAGAAAAACATCACGGGGTGGTGCGCATTGTATGGGTGTGTGTTATATTACATTCACTAGTAGGAGTGAGAAAAACATCACGGGGTGGTGCGCAATGTATGGGTGTGTGTTACATTACATTCACTAGTAGGAGTGAGAAAAACATCACGGGGTGGTGTGAATTGGAGGGTCTGAATTAGGATAGGCAGTGAGTGGCAATGTAGGATGGAGAAAAGCAGCGCGGGGTGGTCAGCATGGGGAGGTCAGGGAACATGCAGTGGCAATGTAGGATAGGTTTCTGAAAAAGATCGCGGGGTGGTGCGCATTGTATGGGTGTGTGTTACATTACATTCACAAGTAGGAGTGAGAAAAACATCACGGGGTGGTGCGCATTGTATGGGTGTGTGTTACATTACATTCACTAGTAGGAGTGAGAAAAACATCACGGGGTGGTGTGAATCGGAGGGTCTGAATTAGGATAGGCAGTGAGTGGCAATGTAGGCTGGAGAAAAGCACCGCGGGGTGGTCAGCATGGGGAGGTCAGGGAACATGCATTGGCAATGTAGGATAGGTTTCTGAAAAACATCGCGGGGTGGTGCGCATTGTATGGGTGTGTGTTACATGACATTCACTAGTAGGAGTGAGAAAAACATCACGGGGTGGTGCGCATTGTATGGGTGTGTGTTACATTACATTCACTAGTAGGTGTGAGAAAAACAACACGGGGTGGTGTGAATCGGAGGGTCTGAATTAGTATAGGCAGTGAGTGGCAATGTAGGATGGAGAAAAGCACCGCGTTGTGGTCAGCATGGGGAGGTCAGGGAACATGCAGTGGCAATGTAGGATAGGTTTCTGAAAAACATCGTGGGGTGGTGCGCATTGTATGGATGTGTGTTACATTACATTCACTAGTAGGAGTGAGAAAAACATCACGGGGTGGTGCGCATTGTATGGGTGTGTGTTACATTACATTCACTAGTAGGAGTGAGAAAAACATCACGGGTTGGTGTGAATCAGAGGGCCTGAATTAGGAAAGGCAGTGAGTGGCAATGTAGGATGGAGAAAAGCACCGCGGGGTGTTCAGCATGGGGAGGTCAGGGAACATGCAGTGGCAATGTAGGATAGGTTTCTGAAAAACATCGCGGGGTGGTGCGCTTTGTATGGGTGTGTGTTACATTACATTCACTAGTAGGAGTGAGAAAAACATCACGGGGTGGTGGGCATTGTATGGGTGTGTGTTACATTACATTCACTAGTAGGAGTGACAAAAACATCACGGGGTGGTGCGCATTGTATGGGTGTGTGTTACGTTACTTTCACTAGTAGGAGTGTGAAAAACATCACGGGGTGGTGTGAATCGGAGGGTCTGAATTAGGATAGGCAGTGAGTGGCAATGTAGGATGGAGAAAAGCACCGCGGGGTGGTCAGCATGGGGAGGTCAGGGAACATGCAGTGGCAATGTAGGATAGGTTTCTGAAAAACATCTCGGGGTGGTGCGCATTGTATGGTTGTGTGTTACATTACATTCACTAGTAGGAGTGAGAAAAACATCACGGGTGGTGCGCATTGTATGGGTGTGTGTTACATTACATTAACTAGTAGGATTGAGAAAAACATCACGGGGTGGTGTGAATCGGAGGGTCTGAATTAGGATAGGCAGTGAGTGGCAATGTAGGATGGAGAAAAGCACTGCGGGGTGGTCAGCATGGGGAAGTCAGGGAACATGCAGTGGCAATGTAGGATAGGTTTCTGAAAAAGGTCGCGGGGTGGTGCGCATTGTATGGGTGTGTGTTACATTACATTCACTAGTAGGAGTGACAAAAACATCACGGGGTGGTGCGCATTGTATGGGTGTGTGTTACATTACATTCACTAGTAGGAGTGAGAAAAACATCACGGGGTGGTGTGAATCGGAGGGTCTGAATTAGGATAGGCAGTGAGTGGCAATGTAGGCTGGAGAAAAGCACCGCGGGGTGGTCAGCATGGGGAGGTCAGGGAACATGCATTGGCAATGTAGGATAGGTTTCTGAAAAACATCGCGGGGTGGTGCGCATTGTATGGGTGTGTGTTACATGACATTCACTAGTAGGAGTGAGAAAAACATCATGGGGTGGTGCGCATAGTATGGGTGTGTGTTACATTACATTCACTAGTAGGTGTGAGAAAAACATCACGGGGTGGTGTGAATCGGAGGGTCTGAATTAGGATAGGCAGTGAGTGGCAATGTAGGATGGAGAAAAGCACCGCGGGGTGGTCAGCATGGGGAGGTCAGGGAACATGCAGTGGCAATGTAGGATAGGTTTCTGAAAAACATCTCGGGGTGGTGCGCATTGCATGGTTGTGTGTTACATTACATTCACTAGTAGGAGTGAGAAAAACATCACGGGGTGGTGCGCATTGTATGGGTGTGTGTTACATTACATTCACTAGTAGGAGTGAGAAAAACATCACGGGGTGGTGTGAATCGGAGGGTCTGAATTAGGATAGGCAGTGAGTGGCAATGTAGGATGGAGAAAAGCACTGCGGGGTGGTCAGCATGGGGAAGTCAGGGAACATGCAGTGGCAATGTAGGATAGGTTTCTGAAAAACATCGCGGGGTGGTGCGCATTGTATGGGTGTGTGTTACATTACATTCACTAGTAGGAGTGAGAAAAACATCACCGGGTGTTGCGCATTGTATGGGTGTGTGTTACATTACATTCACTAGTAGGAGTGAGAAAAACATCACCGGGTGGTGCGCATTGTATGGGTGTGTGTTACATTACATTCACTCTTAGGAGTGAGAAAAACATCACGGAGTGGTGTGAATTGGAGAGTCTGAATTAGGATAGGCAGTGAGTGGCAATGTAGGATGGAGAAAAGCACCGCGGGGTGGTCAGCATGGGGAGGTCAGGGAACATGCAGTGGCAATGTAGGATAGGTTTCTGAAAAACATTGCGGGGTGGTGCACATTGTATGGGTGTGTGTTACATTACATTCACTAGTAGGAGTGAGAAAAACATCACGGGGTGGTGCGCATTGTATGGGTGTGTGTTACATTACATTCACTAGTAGGAGTGAGAAAAACATCACGGGTTGGTGTGAATCGAAGGGTCTGAATTAGGATAGGCAGTGAGTGGCAATGTTGGATGGAGAAATGCACCGCGGGGTGTTCAGCATGGGGAGGTCAGGGAACATGCAGTGGCAATGTAGGATAGGTTTCTGAAAAACATCGCGGGGTGGTGCGCATTGTATGGGTGTGTGTTACATTACATTCACTAGTAGGAGTGAGAAAAACATCACGGGGTGGTGCGCATTGTATGGGTGTGTGTTACATTACATTCACTAGTAGGAGTGAGAAAAACATCACGGGGTGGTGTGAATCCGAGGCTCTGAATTAGGATAGGCAGTGAGTGGCAACGTAGGATGGAGAAAAGCACCGCGAGGTGGTCAGCATGTGGAGGTCAGGGAACATGCAGTGGCAATGTAGGATAGGTTTCTGAAAAGCATCGCGGGGTGGTGCGCATTGTATGGGTGTGTGTTACATTACATTCACTAGTAGGAGTGAGAAAAACATCACGGGGTGGTGCGCATTGTATGGGTGTGTGTTATATTACATTCACTAGTAGGAGTGAGAAAAACATCACGGGGTGGTGCGCAATGTATGGGCGTGTGTTACATTACATTCACTAGTAGGAGTGAGAAAAACATCACGGGGTGGTGTGAATTGGAGGGTCTGAATTAGGATAGGCAGTGAGTGGCAATGTAGGATGGAGAAAAGCAGCGCGGGGTGGTCAGCATGGGGAGGTCAGGGAACATGCAGTGGCAATGTAGGATAGGTTTCTGAAAAAGATCGCGGGGTGGTGCGCATTGTATGGGTGTGTGTTACATTACATTCACTAGTAGGAGTGAGAAAAACATCACGGGGTGGTGCGCATTGTATGGGTGTGTGTTACATTACATTCACTAGTAGGAGTGAGAAAAACATCACGGGGTGGTGTGAATCGGAGGGTCTGAATTAGGATAGGCAGTGAGTGGCAATGTAGGCTGGAGAAAAGCACCGCGGGGTGGTCAGCATGGGGAGGTCAGGGAACATGCATTGGCAATGTAGGATAGGTTTCTGAAAAACATCGCGGGGTGGTGCGCATTGTATGGGTGTGTGTTACATGACATTCACTAGTAGGAGTGAGAAAAACATCACGGGGTGGTGCGCATTGTATGGGTGTGTGTTACATTACATTCACTAGTAGGTGTGAGAAAAACAACACGGGGTGGTGTGAATCGGAGGGTCTGAATTAGTATAGGCAGTGAGTGGCAATGTAGGATGGAGAAAAGCACCGCGTTGTGGTCAGCATGGGGAGGTCAGGGAACATGCAGTGGCAATGTAGGATAGGTTTCTGAAAAACATCGTGGGGTGGTGCGCATTGTATGGATGTGTGTTACATTACATTCACTAGTAGGAGTGAGAAAAACATCACGGGGTGGTGCGCATTGTATGGGTGTGTGTTACATTACATTCACTAGTAGGAGTGAGAAAAACATCACGGGTTGGTGTGAATCAGAGGGCCTGAATTAGGATAGGCAGTGAGTGGCAATGTAGGATGGAGAAAAGCACCGCGGGGTGTTCAGCATGGGGAGGTCAGGGAACATGCAGTGGCAATGTAGGATAGGTTTCTGAAAAACATCGCGGGGTGGTGCGCTTTGTATGGGTGTGTGTTACATTACATTCACTAGTAGGAGTGAGAAAAACATCACGGGGTGGTGGGCATTGTATGGGTGTGTGTTACATTACATTCACTAGTAGGAGTGACAAAAACATCACGGGGTGGTGCGCATTGTATGGGTGTGTGTTACGTTACTTTCACTAGTAGGAGTGTGAAAAACATCACGGGGTGGTGTGAATCGGAGGGTCTGAATTAGGATATGCAGTGAGTGGCAATGTAGGATGGAGAAAAGCACCGCGGGGTGGTCAGCATGGGGAGGTCAGGGAACATGCAGTGGCAATGTAGGATAGGTTTCTGAAAAACATCTCGGGGTGGTGCGCATTGTATGGTTGTGTGTTACATTACATTCACTAGTAGGAGTGAGAAAAACATCACGGGTGGTGCGCATTGTATGGGTGTGTGTTACATTACATTAACTAGTAGGATTGAGAAAAACATCACGGGGTGGTGTGAATCGGAGGGTCTGAATTAGGATAGGCAGTGAGTGGCAATGTAGGATGGAGAAAAGCACTGCGGGGTGGTCAGCATGGGGAAGTCAGGGAACATGCAGTGGCAATGTAGGATAGGTTTCTGAAAAACATCGCGGGGTGGTGCGCATTGTATGGGTGTGTGTTACATTACATTCACTAGTAGGAGTGAGAAAAACATCACGGGTTGGTGTGAATCGAAGGGTCTGAATTAGGATAGGCAGTGAGTGGCAATGTTGGATGGAGAAAAGCACCGCGGGGTGTTCAGCATGGGGAGGTCAGGGAACATGCAGTGGCAATGTAGGATAGGTTTCTGAAAAACATCGCGGTGTGGTGCGCATTGTATGGGTGTGTGTTCCATTACATTCACTAGTAGGAGTGAGAAAAACATCACGGGGTGGTGCGCATTGTATGGGTGTCTGTTACATTACATTCACTAGTAGGATTGAGAAAAACATCACGGGGTGGTGTGAATCCGAGGCTCTGAATTAGGATAGGCAGTGAGTGGCAATGTAGGATGGAGAAAAGCACCGCGCGGTGGTCAGCATGAGGAGGTCAGGGAACATGCAGTGGCAATGTAGGATAGGTTTCTGAAAAACATCGCGGGGTGGTGCGCATTGTATGGGTGTGTGTTACATTACATTCACTAGGAGGAGTGAGAAAAACATCACGGGGTGGTACGCATTGTATGGGTGTGTGTTACATTACATTCACTAGTAGGAGTGAGAAAAACATCACGGGGTGGTGTGAATCGGAGGGTCTTAAATAGGATAGGCAGTGAGTCGCAATGTAGGATGGAGAAAAGCACCGTGGTGTGGTCAGCATGGGGAGGTCAGGGAACATGCAGTTGCAATGTAGGATAGGTTTCTGAAAAACATCGCGGGGTGGTGTGCATTGTTTGGGTTTGTGTTACATTACATTCACTAGTAGGAGTGAGAAAAACATCACGGGGTGGTGCGCATTGTATGGGTGTGTGTTACATTACATTCACTAGTAGGAGTGAGAAAAACATCACGGGGTGGTGTGAATCGGAGGGTCAGAATTAGGATAGGCAGTGAGTGGCAATGTAGGATGGAGAAAAGCACCGCGGGGTGGTCAGCATGGGGAGGTCAGGGAACATGCAGTGGCAATGTAGGATAGGTTTCTGAAAAACATCGCGGGGTGGTGCGCATTGTATGGGTGTGTGTTACATTACATTCACTAGTAGGAGTGAGAAAAACATCACGGGGTGGTGCGCATTGTATGGGTGTGTGTTACATTACATTCACTAGTAGGAGTGAGAAAAACATCACGAGGTGGTGTGAATCGGAGGGTCTGAATTAGGATAGGCAGTGAGTTGCAATGTAGGCTGGAGAAAAGCACCGCGGGGTAGTCAGCATGGGGAGGTCAGGGAACATGCAGTGGCAATGTAGGATAGGTTTCTGAAAAACATCGCGGGGTGGTGCGCATTGTATGGGTGTGTGT
Organism: Cavia porcellus; assembly: GCF_034190915.1. NCBI lineage: Eukaryota > Metazoa > Chordata > Mammalia > Rodentia > Caviidae > Cavia > Cavia porcellus. Next base: position 668,252 of record NW_026947612.1, on the reverse strand, counting down.
TACATGACATTCACTACTAGGAGTGAGAAAAACATCACGGGGTGGTGCGCATTGTATGGGTGTGTGTTACATTACATTCACTAGTAGGTGTGAGAAAAACATCACGGTGTGGTGTGAATCGGAGGGTCTGAATTAGGATAGGCAGTGAGTGGCAATGTAGGATGGAGAAAAGCACCGCGGGGTGGTCAGCATGGGGAGGTCAGGAAACATGCAGTGGCAATGTAGGATAGGTTTCTGAAAAACATCGCGGGGTGGTGCGCATTGTATGGGTGTGTGTTACATTACATACATTAGTAGGAGTGAGAAAAACATCACGGGGTGGTGTGCATTGTATGGGTGTGTGTTACATTACATTCACTAGTAGGAGTGAGAAAAACATCACGGGGTGGTGTGAATCGGAGGGTCTGAATTAGGATAGGCAGTGAGTAGCAATGTAGGATGGAGAAAAGCACCGCGGGGTGATCAGCATGGGGAGGTCATGGAACATGCAGTGGCAATGTAGGAAAGGTTTCTGTAAAACATCGCGGGGTGATGCGCATTGTATGGGTGTGTGTTACATTACATTCACTAGTAGGAGTGAGAAAAACATCACGGGGTGGTGTGCATTGTATGGGTGTGTGTTACATTACATTCACTAGTAGGAGTGAGAAAAACATCACGGGGTGGTGTGAATCGGAGGGTCTGAATTAGGATAGGCAGTGAGTGGCAATGTAGGATGGAGAAAAGCACCGCGGGGTGGTCAGCATGGGGAGGTCAGGGAACATGCAGTGGCAATGTAGGATAGGTTTCTGAAAGAGATCGCGGGGTGGTACGCATTGTATGGTTGTGTGTTACATTACATTCACTAGTAGGAGTGAGAAGAACATCACGGGATGGTGCGCATTGTATGGGTGTGTGTTACATTACATTCACAAGTAGGAGTGAGAAAAACATCACGGGGTGGTGTGAATCGGAGGATCTGAATTAGGATAGGCAGTGAGTGGCAATGTAGGATGGAGACAAGCACCGCGGGGTGGTCAGCATGGGGAGGTCAGGGAACATGCAGTGGCAATGTAGGATAGGTTTCTGAAAAACATCGCGGGGTGGTGCGCATTGTATGGATGTGTGTTACATTACATTCACTAGTAAGAGTGAGAAAAACATCACGGGGTGGTGCGCATTGTATGGGTGTGTGTTACATTACATTCACTAGTAGGAGTGAGAAAAACATCACGGGTTGGTGTGAATCGGAGGGTCTGAATTAGGATAGGCAGTGAGTGGCAATGTAGGATGGAGAAAAGCACCGCGGGGTGTTCAGCATGGGGAGGTCAGGGAACATGCAGTGGCAATGTAGGATAGGTTTCTGAAAAACATCGCGGGGTGGTGCGCATTGTATGGGTGTGTGTTACATTACATTCACTAGTAGGAGTGAGAAAAACATCACGGGGTGGTGCGCATTGCATGGGTGTGTGTTACATTACATTCACTAGTAGGAGTGAGAAAAACATCACGGGGTGGTGCGCATTGTATGGGTGTGTGTTACATTACATTCACTAGTAGGAGTGAGAAAATCATCACGGGGTGGTGTGAATCGGAGGGTCTGAATTAGGATAGGCAGTGAGTGGCAATGTAGGATTGACAAAAGCACTGCGGGGTGATCAACATGTGGAGGTCAGGGAACATGCAGTGGCAATGTAGGATAGGTTTGTGAAAAACATCGCGGGGTGGTGCGCATTGTATGGGTGTGTGTTACATTACATTCACTAGTAGGAGTGAGAAAAACATCACGGGGTGGTGCGCATTGTATGGGTGTGTGTTACATTACATTCACTAGTAGGAGTGAGAAAAACATCACGGGGTGGTGTGAATCGGAGGGTCTGAATTAGGATAGGCAGTGAGTGGCAATGTAGGATGGAGAAAAGCACCGCGGTGTGGTCAGCATGGGGAGGTCAGGGAACATGCAGTGGCAATGTAGGATAGGTTGCTGAAAAACATCGCGGGGTGGTGCGCATTGTCTGGGTGGGTGTTACATTACATTCACTAGTAGGAGTGAGAAAAACATCACGGGGAGGTGCGCATTGTATGGGTTTTTGTTACATTACATTCACTAGTAGGAGTGAGAAAAACATCACGGGGTGGTGTGAATCGGAGAGTCTGAATTAGGATAGGCAGTGAGTGGCAATGTAGGCTGGAGAAAAGCACCGCGGGGTGGTCAGCATGGGGAGGTCAGGGAACATGCAGTGGCAATGTAGGATAGGTATCTAAAAAACATCGCGGGGTGGTGCGCATTTTATGGGTGTGTGTTACATTACATTCACTAGTAGGAGTGAGAAAAACATCACGGGGTGGTGCGCATTCTATGGGTGTGTGTTACATTACATTCACTAGTAGGAGTGAGAAAAACATCACGGGGTGGTGTGAATCGGAGGGTCTGAATTAGGATAGGCAGTGAGTGGCAATGTAGGATGGAGAAAAGCACCGCGGGGTGGTCAGCATGGGGAGGTCAGGGAACATGCAGTGACAATGTAGGATAGGTTTCTGAAAAACATCGCGGGGTGGTGCGCATTGTGTGGGTGTGTGTTACATTACATTCACTAGTAGGAGTGAGAAAAACATCACGGGGTGGTGCGCATTGTATGGGTGTGTGTTACATTACATTCACTAGTAGGAGTGAGAAAAACATCACGGGGTGGTGTGAATCGGAGGGTCTGTATTAGGATAGGCAGTGAGTGGCAATGTAGGATGGAGAAAAGCACCGCGGTGTGGTCAGCATGGGGAGGTCAGGGAACATGCAGTGGCAATGTAGGATAGGTTTCTGAAAAACATCGCGGGGTGGTGCACATTGTATGGGTGTGTGTTACATTACATTCACTAGTAGGAGTGAGAAAAACATCACGGGGTGGTGCGCATTGTATGGGTGTGTGTTACATTACATTCACTAGTAGGAGTGAGAAAAACATCACGGGGTGGTGCGCATTGTATGGGTGTGTGTTACATTACATTCACTAGTAGGAGTGAGAAAAACATCACGGGGTGGTGTGAATCGGAGGGTCTGAATTAGGATACGCAGTGAGTGGCAATGTAGGATGGAGAAAAGCACCGCGGGGTGGTCAGCATGGGGAGGTCAGGGAACATGCAGTGGCAATGTAGGATAGGTTTCTGAAAAACATCGCGGGGTGGTGCGCATTGTATGGGTGTGTGTTACATTACATTCACTAGTAGGAGTGAGAAAAACATCACGGGGTGGTGCGCATTGTATGGGTGTGTGTTACATTACATTCACTAGTAGGAGTGAGAAAAACATCACGGGGTGGTGTGAATCGGAGGGTCTGAATTAGGATAGGCAGTGAGTGGCAATGTAGGATTGATAAAAGCACTGCGGGGTGGTCAGCATGTGCAGGTCAGGGAACATGCAGTGGCAATGTAGGATAGGTTTCTGAAAAACATCGCGGGGTGGTGCGCATTGTATGGGTGTGTGATACATTACATTCACTAGTAGGAGTGAGAAAAACATCACGGGGTGGTGCGCATAGTATGGGTGTGTGTTACATTACATTCACTAGTAGGAGTGAGAAAAACATCACGGGGTGGTGCACATTGTATGGGTGTGTGTTACATTACATTCACTAGTAGGAGTGAGAAAAACATCACGGGGTGGTGTGAATCAGAGGGTCTGAATTAGGATAGGCAGTGAGTGGCAATGTAGGATCGAGAAAATCACCGCGGTGTGGTCAGCATGGGGAGGTCAGGGAACATGCAGTGGCAATGTAGGATAGGTTTCTGAAAAACATCGCGGGGTGGTGCGCATTGTCTGGGTGTGTGTTACATTACATTCACTAGTAGGAGTGAGAAAAACATCACGGGGTGGTGCGCATTGTATGGGTTTTTGTTACATTACATTCACTAGTAGGAGTGAGAAAAACATCACGGGGTGGTGTGAATCAGAGGGTCTGAATTAGGATAGGCAGTGAGTGGCAATGTAGGCTGGAAAAAAGCACCGCGGGGTGGTCAGCATGGGGAGGTCAGGGAACATGCAGTGGCAATGTAGGATAGGTTTCTGAAAAACATCGCGAGGTGGTGCGCATTCTATGGGTGTGTGTTACATTACATTCACTAGTAGGAGTGAGAAAAACATCACGGGGTGGTGTGAATCGGAGGGTCTGAATTAGGATAGGCAGTGAGTGGCAATGTAGGATGGAGAAAAGCACCCCGGGGTGGTCAGCATGGGGAGGTCAGGGAACATGCAGTGGCAATGTAGGATAGGTTTGTGAAAAACATCGTGGGGTGGTACGCATTGTATGGTTGTGTGTTACATTACATTCACTATTAGGAGTGAGAAGAACATCACGGGGTGGTGCGCATTGTATGGGTGTGTGTTACATTACATTCACTAGTAGGAGTGAGAAAAACATCACGGGGTGGTGTGAATCGGAGGGTCTGAATTAGGATAGGCAGTGAGTGGCAATGTAGGATGGAGAAAAGCACCGCGGGGTGGTCAGCATGGGGAGGTCAGGGAACATGCAGTGACAATGTAGGATAGGTTTCTGAAAAACATCGCGGGGTGGTGCGCATTGTATGGGTGTGTGTTACATTACATTCACTAGTAGGAGTGAGAAAAACATCACGGGGTGGTGCGCATTGTATGGGTGTGTGTTAAATTACATTCACTAGTAGGAGTGAGAAAAACATCACGGGGTGGTGCGCATTGTATGGGTGTGTGTTACATTACATTCACTAGTAGGAGTGAGAAAAACATCACGGGCTGGTGTGAATCGGAGGGTCTGAATTAGGATAGGCAGTGAGTGGCAATGTAGGATGGATAAAAGCACCGCGGGGTGGTCAGCATGGGGAGGTCAGGGAACATGCAGTGGCAATGTAGGATAGGTTTCTGAAAAACATCGTGGGGTGGTACGCATTGTATGGTTGTGTGTTACATTACATTCACTAGTAGGAGTGAGAAGAACATCACGGGGTGGTGCGCATTGTATGGGTGTGTGTTACATTACATTCACTAGTAGGAGTGAGAAAAACATCACGGGGTGGTGTGAATCGGAGGGTCTGGATTAGGATAGGCAGTGAGTGTCAATGTAGGATGGAGAAAAGCACCGCGGAGTGGTCAGCATGGGGAGGTCAGGGAACATGCAGTGACAATGTAGGATAGGTTTCTGAAACACATCGCGGGGTGGTGCGCATTGTATGTTTGTGTGTTACATTACATTCACTAGTAGGAGTGAGAAAAACATCACGGGGTGGTGCGCATTGTATGGGTGTGTGTTACATTACATTCACTAGTAGGAGTGAGAAAAACATCACGGGGTGGTGTGAATCGGAGGGTCTGTATTAGGATAGGCAGTGAGTGGCAATGTAGGATGGAGAAAAGCACCGCGGAGTGGTCAGCATGGGGAGGTCAGGGAACATGCAGTGGCAATGTAGGATAGGTTTCTGAAAAACATCGCGGGGTGGTGCGCATTGTATGGGTGTGTGTTACATTACATTCACTAGTAGGAGTGAGAAAACCATCACGGGGTGGTGCGCATTGTATGGGTGTGTGTTACATTACATTCACTAGTAGGAGTGAGAAAAACATCACGGGGTGGTGCGCATTGTATGGGTGTGTGTTACATTACATTCACTAGTAGGAGTGAGAAAAACATCACGGGCTGGTGTGAATCGGAGGGTCTGAATTAGGATAGGCAGTGAGTGGCAATGTAGGATGGAGAAAAGCACCGCGGGGTTGGCAGCATGGGGAGGTCAGGGAACATGCAGTGGCAATGTAGGATTGGTTTCTGAAAAACATCGTGGGGTGGTACGCATTGTATGGTTGTGTGTTACATTACATTCACTAGTAGGAGTGAGAAGAACATCACGGGGTGGTGCGCATTGTATGGGTGTGTGTTACATTACATTCACTAGTAGGAGTGAAAAAAACATCACGGGGTGGTGTGAATCGGAGGGTCTGAATTAGGATAGGCAGTGAGTGGCAATGCAGGATGGAGAAAAGCACCGCGGGGTGGTCAGCATGGGGAGGTCAGGGAACATGCGGTGACAATGTAGGATAGGTTTCTGAAAAACATCGCGGGGTGGTACGCATTGTATGGTTGTGTGTTACATTACATTCACTAGTAGGAGTGAGAAAAACATCACGGGGTGGTGCGCATTGTATGGGTGTGTGTTACATTACATTCACTAGTAGGAGTGAGAAAAACATCACGGGGTGGTGTGAATCGGAGGGTCTGTATTAGGATAGGCAGTGAGTGGCAATGTAGGATGGAGAAAAGCACCGCGGGGTGGTCAGCATGGGGAGGTTAGGGAACATGCAGTGGCAATGTAGGATTGGTTTCTGAAAAACATCGCGGGGTGGTGCGCATTGTATGGGTGTGTGTTACATTACATTCACTAGTAGGAGTGAGAAAAACATCACGGGCTGGTGCGCATTGTATGGATGTGTGTTACATTACATTCACTAGTAGGAGTGAGAAAAACATCACGGGGTGGTGCGCATTGTATGGGTGTGTGTTACATTACATTCACTAGTAGGAGTGAGAAAAACATCACGGGGTGGTTTGAATCGGAGGGTCTGTATTAGGATAGGCAGTGAGTGGCAATGTAGGATGGAGAAAAGCACCGCGGGGTGGTCAGCATGGGGAGGTCAGGGAACATGCAGTGGCAATGTAGGATAGGTTTCTGAAAAACATCGCGGGGTGGTGCGCATTGTATGGTTGTGTGTTACATTACATTCACTAGTAGGAGTGTGAAAAACATCACGGGGTGGTGCGCATTGTATGGGTGTGTGTTACATTACATTCACTAGTAGGAGTGAGAAAAACATCACGGGGTGGTGTGAATCGGAGGGTCTGAATTAGGATAGGCAGTGAGTGGCAATGTAGGATGGAGAAAAGCACCGCGGGGTGGTCAGCATGGGGAGGTCAGGAAACATGCAGTGGCAATGTAGGATAGGTTTCTGAAAAACATCGTGGGGTGGTACGCATTGTATGGTTGTGTGTTACATTACAATCACTAGTAGGAGTGAGAAGAACATCACGGGGTGGTGCGCATTGTATGGGTGTGTGTTACATTACATTCACTAGTAGGAGTGAGAAAAACATCACGGGGTGGTGTGAATCGGAGGGTCTGAATTAGAATAGGCAGTGAGTGGCAATGTAGGATGGAGAAAAGCACCGCGGGGTGGTCAGCATGGGGAGGTCAGGAAACATGCAGTGGCAATGTAGGATAGGTTTCTGAAAAACATCGTGGGGTGGTACGCATTGTATGGTTGTGTGTTACATTACATTCACTAGTAGGAGTGAGAAGAACATCACGGGGTGGTGCGCATTGTATGGGTGTGTGTTACATTACATTCACTAGTAGGAGTGAGAAAAACATCACGGGGTGGTGTGAATCGGAGTGTCTGAATAAGGATAGGCAGTGAGTGGCAATGTAGGATGGAGAAAAGCACCGCGGGGTGGTCAGCATGGGGAGGTCAGGGAACATGCAGTGACAATGTAGTATAGGTTTCTGAAAAACATCGCGGGGTGGTGCGCATTGTATGGGTGTGTGTTACATTACATTCACTAGTAAGAGTGAGAAAAACATCACGGGGTGGTGCGCATTGTATTGGTGTGTGTTACATTACATTCACTAGTAGGAGTGAGAAAAACATCACGGGGTGGTGTGAATCGGAGGGTCTGTATTAGGATAGGCAGTGAGTGGCAATGTAGGATGGAGAAAAGCACCGCGGGGTGGTCAGCATGGGGAGGTCAGGGAACATGCAGTGGCAATGTAGGATAGGTTTCTGAAAAACATCGCGGGGTGGTGCGCATTGTATGGGTGTGTGTTACATTACATTCACTAGTAGGAGTGAGAAAAACATCACGGGCTGGTGCGCATTGTATGGGTGTGTGTTACATTACATTCACTAGTAGGAGTGAGAAAAACATCACGGGGTGGTGCGCATTGTATGGGTGTGTGTTACATTACATTCACTAGTAGGAGTGAGAAAAACATCACGGGCTGGTGTGAATCGGAGGGTCTGAATTAGGATAGGCAGTGAGTGGCAATGTAGGATGGAGAAAAGCACCGCGGGGTGGTCAGCATGGGGAGGTCAGGGAACATGCAGTGGCAATGTAGGATAGGTTTCTGAAAAACATCGTGGGGTGGTACGCATTGTATGGTTGTGTGTTACATTACATTCACTAGTAGGAGTGAGAAGAACATCACGGGGTGGTGCGCATTGTATGGGTGTGTGTTACATTACATTCACTAGTAGGAGTGAGAAAAACATCACGGGGTGGTGTGAATCGGAGGGTCTGAATTAGGATAGGCAGTGAGTGGCAATGTAGGATGGAGAAAAGCACCGCGGGTTGGTCAGCATGGGGAGGTCAGGGAACAGGCAGTGACAAAGTAGGATAGGTTTCTGAAAAACATCGCGGGGTGGTGCGCATTGTATGGGTGTGTGTTACATTACATTCACTAGTAGGAGTGAGAAAAACATCACGGGGTGGTGCGCATTGTATGGGTGTGTGTTACATTACATTCACTAGTAGGAGTGAGAAAAACATCACGGGGTGGTGTGAATCGGAGGGTCTGTATAAGGATAGGCAGTGAGTGGCAATGTAGGATGGAGAAAAGCACCGCGGGGTGGTCAGCATGGGGAGGTCAGGGAACATGCAGTGGCAATGTAGGATAGGTTTCTGAAAAACAGCGCGGGGTGGTGCGCATTGTATGGGTGTGTGTTACATTACATTCACTAGTAGGAGTGAGAAAAACATCACGGACTGGTGCGCATTGTATGGGTGTGTGTTACATTACATTCACTAGTAGGAGTGAGAAAAACATCACGGGGTGGTGTGAATCGGAGGGTCTGTATTAGGATAGGCAGTGAGTGGCAATGTAGGATGGAGAAAAGCACCGCGGTGTGGTCAGCATGGGGAGGTCAGGGAACATGCAGTGGCAATGTAGGATAGGTTTCTGAAAAACATCGTGGGGTGGTACGCATTGTATGGTTGTGTGTTACATTACATTCACTAGTAGGAGTGAGAAGAACATCACGGGGTGGTGCGCATTGTATGGGTGTGTGTTACATTACATTCACTAGTAGGAGTGAGAAAAACATCACGGGGTGGTGTGAATCGGAGGGTCTGAATTAGGATAGGCAGTGAGGGGCAATGTAGGATGGAGAAAAGCACCGCGGGGTGGTCAGCATGGGGAGGTCAGGGAACATGCAGTGACAATGTAGGATATGTTTCTGAAAAACATCGCGGGGTGGTGCGCATTGTATGGGTGTGTGTTACATTACATTCACTAGTAGGAGTGAGAAAAACATCACGGGGTGGTGCGCATTGTATGGGTGTGTGTTACATTACATTCACTAGTAGGAGTGAGAAAAACATCACGGGGTGGTGTGAATCGGAGTGTCTGAATTAGGATAGGCAGTGAGTGGCAATGTAGGATGGAGAAAAGCACCGCGGGGTGGTCAGCATGGGGAGGTCAGGGAACATGCAGTGACAATGTAGGATAGGTTTCTGAAAAACATCGCGGGGTGGTGCGCATTGTATGGGTGTGTGTTACATTACATTCACTAGTAAGAGTGAGAAAAACATCACGGGGTGGTGCGCATTGTATGGGTGTGTGTTAAATTACATTCACTAGTAGGAGTGAGAAAAACATCACGGGGTGGTGTGAATCGGAGGGTCTGTATTAGGATAGGCAGTGAGTGGCAATGTAGGATGGAGAAAAGCACCGCGGGGTGGTCAGCATGGGGAGGTCAGGGAACATGCAGTGGCAATGTAGGATAGGTTTCTGAAAAACATCGCGGGGTGGTGCGCATTGTATGGGTGTGTGTTACATTACATTCACTAGTAGGAGTGAGAAAAACATCACGGGCTGGTGCGCATTGTATGGGTGTGTGTTACATTACATTCACTAGTAGGAGTGAGAAAAACATCACGGGGTGGTGCGCATTGTATGGGTGTGTGTTACATTACATTCACTAGTAGGAGTGAGAAAAACATCACGGGCTGGTGTGAATCGGAGGGTCTGAATTAGGATAGGCAGTGAGTGGCAATGTAGGATGGAGAAAAGCACCGCGGGGTGGTCAGCATGGGGAGGTCAGGGAACATGCAGTGGCAATGTAGGATAGGTTTCTGAAAAACATCGTGGGGTGGTACGCATTGTATGGTTGTGTGTTACATTACATTCACTAGTAGGAGTGAGAAGAACATCACGGGGTGGTGCGCATTGTATGGGTGTGTGTTACATTACATTCACTAGTAGGAGTGAGAAAAACATCACGGGGTGGTGTGAATCGGAGGGTCTGAATTAGGATAGGCAGTGAGTGGCAATGTAGGATGGAGAAAAGCACCGCGGGTTGGTCAGCATGGGGAGGTCAGGGAACAGGCAGTGACAAAGTAGGATAGGTTTCTGAAAAACATCGCGGGGTGGTGCGCATTGTATGGGTGTGTGTTACATTACATTCACTAGTAGGAGTGAGAAAAACATCACGGGGTGGTGCGCATTGTATGGGTGTGTGTTACATTACATTCACTAGTAGGAGTGAGAAAAACATCACGGGGTGGTGTGAATCGGAGGGTCTGTATAAGGATAGGCAGTGAGTGGCAATGTAGGATGGAGAAAAGCACCGCGGGGTGGTCAGCATGGGGAGGTCAGGGAACATGCAGTGGCAATGTAGGATAGGTTTCTGAAAAACAGCGCGGGGTGGTGCGCATTGTATGGGTGTGTGTTACATTACATTCACTAGTAGGAGTGAGAAAAACATCACGGACTGGTGCGCATTGTATGGGTGTGTGTTACATTACATTCACTAGTAGGAGTGAGAAAAACATCACGGGGTGGTGTGAATCGGAGGGTCTGTATTAGGATAGGCAGTGAGTGGCAATGTAGGATGGAGAAAAGCACCGCGGTGTGGTCAGCATGGGGAGGTCAGGGAACATGCAGTGGCAATGTAGGATAGGTTTCTGAAAAACATCGTGGGGTGGTACGCATTGTATGGTTGTGTGTTACATTACATTCACTAGTAGGAGTGAGAAGAACATCACGGGGTGGTGCGCATTGTATGGGTGTGTGTTACATTACATTCACTAGTAGGAGTGAGAAAAACATCACGGGGTGGTGTGAATCGGAGGGTCTGAATTAGGATAGGCAGTGAGGGGCAATGTAGGATGGAGAAAAGCACCGCGGGGTGGTCAGCATGGGGAGGTCAGGGAACATGCAGTGACAATGTAGGATATGTTTCTGAAAAACATCGCGGGGTGGTGCGCATTGTATGGGTGTGTGTTACATTACATTCACTAGTAGGAGTGAGAAAAACATCACGGGGTGGTGCGCATTGTATGGGTGTGTGTTACATTACATTCACTAGTAGGAGTGAGAAAAACATCACGGGGTGGTGTGAATCGGAGTGTCTGAATTAGGATAGGCAGTGAGTGGCAATGTAGGATGGAGAAAAGCACCGCGGGGTGGTCAGCATGGGGAGGTCAGGGAACATGCAGTGACAATGTAGGATAGGTTTCTGAAAAACATCGCGGGGTGGTGCGCATTGTATGGGTGTGTGTTACATTACATTCACTAGTAAGAGTGAGAAAAACATCACGGGGTGGTGCGCATTGTATGGGTGTGTGTTAAATTACATTCACTAGTAGGAGTGAGAAAAACATCACGGGGTGGTGTGAATCGGAGGGTCTGTATTAGGATAGGCAGTGAGTGGCAATGTAGGATGGAGAAAAGCACCGCGGGGTGGTCAGCATGGGGAGGTCAGGGAACATGCAGTGGCAATGTAGGATAGGTTTCTGAAAAACATCGCGGGGTGGTGCGCATTGTATGGGTGTGTGTTACATTACATTCACTAGTAGGAGTGAGAAAAACATCACGGGCTGGTGCGCATTGTATGGGTGTGTGTTACATTACATTCACTAGTAGGAGTGAGAAAAACATCACGGGGTGGTGCGCATTGTATGGGTGTGTGTTACATTACATTCACTAGTAGGAGTGAGAAAAACATCACGGGCTGGTGTGAATCGGAGGGTCTGAATTAGGATAGGCAGTGAGTGGCAATGTAGGATGGAGAAAAGCACCGCGGGGTGGTCAGCATGGGGAGGTCAGGGAACATGCAGTGGCAATGTAGGATAGGTTTCTGAAAAACATCGTGGGGTGGTACGCATTGTATGGTTGTGTGTTACATTACATTCACTAGTAGGAGTGAGAAGAACATCACGGGGTGGTGCGCATTGTATGGGTGTGTTTTACATTACATTCACTAGTAGGAGTGAGAAAAACATCACGGGGTGGTGTGAATCGGAGGGTCTGAATTAGGATAGGCAGTGAGTGGCAATGTAGGATGGAGAAAAGCACCGCGGGTTGGTCAGCATGGGGAGGTCAGGGAACAGGCAGTGACAAAGTAGGATAGGTTTCTGAAAAACATCGCGGGGTGGTGCGCATTGTATGGGTGTGTGTTACATTACATTCACTAGTAGGAGTGAGAAAAACATCACGGGGTGGTGCGCATTGTATGGGTGTGTGTTACATTACATTCACTAGTAGGAGTGAGAAAAACATCACGGGGTGGTGTGAATCGGAGGGTCTGTATAAGGATAGGCAGTGAGTGGCAATGTAGGATGGAGAAAAGCACCGCGGGGTGGTCAGCATGGGGAGGTCAGGGAACATGCAGTGGCAATGTAGGATAGGTTTCTGAAAAACAGCGCGGGGTGGTGCGCATTGTATGGGTGTGTGTTACATTACATTCACTAGTAGGAGTGAGAAAAACATCACGGGCTGGTGCGCATTGTATGGGTTTGTGTTACATTACATTCACTAGTAGGAGTGAGAAAAACATCACGGGGTGGTGTGAATCGGAGGGTCTGTATTAGGATAGGCAGTGAGTGGCAATGTAGGATGGAGAAAAGCACCGCGGTGTGGTCAGCATGGGGAGGTCAGGGAACATACAGTGGCAATGTAGGATAGGTTTCTGAAAAACATCGCGGGGTGGTACGCATTGTATGGGTGTGTGTTACATTACATTCACTAGTAGGAGTGAGAAAAACATCACGGGCTGGTGCGCATTGTATGGGTGTGTGTTACATTACATTCACTAGTAGGAGTGAGAAAAACATCACGGGGTGGTGCGCATTGTATGGGTGTGTGTTACATTACATTCACTAGTAGGAGTGTGAAAAACATCACGGGCTGGTGTGAATCGGAGGGTCTGAATTAGGATAGGCAGTGAGTGGCAATGTAGGATGGAGAAAAGCACCGCGGGGTGGTCAGCATGGGGAGGTCAGGGAACATGCAGTGGCAATGTAGGATAGGTTTCTGAAAAACATCGTGGGGTGGTACGCATTGTATGGTTGTGTGTTACATTACATTCACTAGTAGGAGTGAGAAGAACATCACGGGGTGGTGCGCATTGTATGGGTGTGTGTTACATTACATTCACTAGTAGGAGTGAGAAAAACTTCACGGGGTGGTGTGAATCGGAGGGTCTGAATTAGGATAGGCAGTGAGGGGCAATGTAGGATAGAGAAAAGCACCGCGGGGTGGTCAGCATGGGGAGGTCAGGGAACATGCAGTGACAATGTAGGATATGTTTCTGAAAAACATCGCGGGGTGGTGCGCATTGTATGGGTGTGTGTTACATTACATTCACTAGTAGGAGTGAGAAAAACATCACGGGGTGGTGCGCATTGTATGGGTGTGTGTTACATTACATTCACTAGTAGGAGTGAGAAAAACATCACGGGGTGGTGTGAATCGGAGTGTCTGAATTAGGATAGGCAGTGAGTGGCAATGTAGGATGGAGAAAAGCACCGCGGGGTGGTCAGCATGGGGAGGTCAGGGAACATGCAGTGACAATGTAGGATAGGTTTCTGAAAAACATCGCGGGGTGGTGCGCATTGTATGGGTGTGTGTTACATTACATTCACTAGTAAGAGTGAGAAAAACATCACGGGGTGGTGCGCATTGTATGGGTGTGTGTTACATTACATTCACTAGTAGGAGTGAGAAAAACATCACGGGGTGGTGTGAATCGGAGGGTCTGTATTAGGATAGGCAGTGAGTGGCAATGTAGGATGGAGAAAAGCACCGCGGGGTGGTCAGCATGGGGAGGTCAGGGAACATGCAGTGGCAATATAGGATAGGTTTCTGAAAAACATCGCGGGGTGGTGCGCATTGTATGGGTGTGTGTTACATTACATTCACTAGTAGGAGTGAGAAAAACATCACGGGGTGGTGCGCATTGTATGGGTGTGTGTTACATGACATTCACTAGTAGGAGTGAGAAAAACATCACGGGGTGGTGCGCATTGTATGGGTGTGTGTTACATTACATTCACTAGTAGGAGTGAGAAAAACATCACGGGCTGGTGTGAATCGGAGGGTCTGAATTAGGATAGGCAGTGAGTGGCAATGTAGGATGGAGAAAAGCACCGCGGGGTGGTCAGCATGGGGAGGTCAGGGAACATGCAGTGGCAATGTAGGATAGGTTTCTGAAAAACATCGTGGGGTGGTACGCATTGTATGGTTGTGTGTTACATTACATTCACTAGTAGGAGTGAGAAGAACATCACGGGGTGGTGCGCATTGTATGGGTGTGTGTTACATTACATTCACTAGTAGGAGTGAGAAAAACATCACGGGGTGGTGTGAATCGGAGGGTCTGAATTAGGATAGGCAGTGAGTGGCAATGTAGGATGGAGAAAAGCACCGCGGTTGGTCAGCATGTGGAGGTCAGGGAACAGGCAGTGACAAAGTAGGATAGGTTTCTGAAAAACATCGCGGGGTGGTGCGCATTGTATGGGTGTGTGTTACATTACATTCACTAGTAGGAGTGAGAAAAACATCACGGGGTGGTGCGCATTGTATGGGTGTGTGTTACATTACATTCACTAGTAGGAGTGAGAAAAACATCACGGGGTGGTGTGAATCGGAGGGTCTGTATAAGGATAGGCAGTGAGTGGCAATGTAGGATGGAGAAAAGCACCGCGGGGTGGTCAGCATGGGGAGGTCAGGGAACATGCAGTGGCAATGTAGGATAGGTTTCTGAAAAACAGCGCGGGGTGGTGCGCATTGTATGGGTGTGTGTTACATTACATTCACTAGTAGGAGTGAGAAAAACATCACGGGCTGGTGCGCATTGTATGGGTGTGTGTTACATTACATTCACTAGTAGGAGTGAGAAAAACATCACGGGGTTGTGTGAATCGGAGGGTCTGTATTAGGATAGGCAGTGAGTGGCAATGTAGGATGGAGAAAAGCACCGCGGTGTGGTCAGCATGGGGAGGTCAGGGAACATGCAGTGGCAATGTAGGATAGGTTTCTGAAAAACATCGCGGGGTGGTGCGCATTGTATGGGTGTGTGTTACATACATTCACTAGTAGGAGTGAGAAAAACATCACGGGCTGGTGCGCATTGTATGGGTGTGTGTTACATTACATTCACTAGTAGGAGTGAGAAAAACATCACGGGGTGGTGCGCATTGTATGGGTGTGTGTTACATTACATTCACTAGTAGGAGTGAGAAAAACATCACGGGCTGGTGTGAATCGGAGGGTCTGAATTAATATAGGCAGTGAGTGGCAATGTAGGATGGAGAAAAGCACCGCGGGGTGGTCAGCATGGGGAGGTCAGGGAACATGCAGTGGCAATGTAGGATAGGTTTCTGAAAAACATCGTGGGGTGGTACGCATTGTATGGTTGTGTGTTACATTACATTCACTAGTAGGAGTGAGAAGAACATCATGGGGTGGTGCGCATTGTATGGGTGTGTGTTACATTACATTCACTAGTAGGAGTGAGAAAAACATCACGGGGTGGTGTGAATCGGAGGGTCTGGATTAGGATAGGCAGTGAGTGGCAATGTAGGATGGAGAAAAGCACCGCGGAGTGGTCAGCATGGGGAGGTCAGGGAACATGCAGTGACAATGTAGGATAGGTTTCTGAAAAACATCGCGGTGTGGTGCGCATTGTATGGGTGTGTGTTACATTACATTCACTAGTAGGAGTGAGAAAAACATCACGGGGTGGTGCGCATTGTATGGGTGTGTGTTACATTACATTCACTAGTAGGAGTGAGAAAAACATCACGGGGTGGTGTGAATCGGAGGGTCTGTATTAGGATAGGCAGTGAGTGGCAATGTAGGATGGAGAAAAGCACCGCGGGGTGGTCAGCATGGGGAGGTCAGGGAACATGCAGTGGCAATGTAGGATAGGTTTCTGAAAAACATCGCGGGGTGGTGCGCATTGTATGGGTGTGTGTTACATTACATTCACTAGTAGGAGTGAGAAAAACATCACGGGCTGGTGCGCATTGTATGTGTGTGTGTTACATTACATTCACTAGTAGGAGTGAGAAAAACATCACGGGGTGGTGCGCATTGTATGGGTGTGTGTTACATTACATTCACTAGTAGGAGTGAGAAAAACATCACGGGGTGGTGTGAATCGGAGGGTCTGTATTAGGATAGGCAGTGAGTGGCAATGTAGGATGGAGAAAAGCACCGCGGAGTGGTCAGCATGGGGAGGTCAGGGAACATGCAGTGGCAATGTAGGATAGGTTTCTGAAAAACATCGCGGGGTGGTGCGCATTGTATGGGTGTGTGTTACATTACATTCAGTAGTAGGAGTGAGAAAAACATCACGGGGTGGTGCGCATTGTATGGGTGTGTGTTACATTACATTCACTAGTAGGAGTGAGAAAAACATCACGGGGTGGTGTGAATCGGAGGGTCTGAATTACGATAGGCAGTGAGGGGCAATGTAGGATAGAGAAAAGCACCGCGGGGTGGTCAGCATGGGGAGGTCAGGGAACATGCAGTGGCAATGTAGGATTGGTTTCTGAAAAACATCGTGGGGTGGTACGCATTGTATGGTTGTGTGTTACATTACATTCACTAGTAGGAGTGAGAAGAACATCACGGGGTGGTGCGCATTGTATGGGTGTGTGTTACATTACATTCACTAGTAGGAGTGAAAAAAACATCACGGGGTGGTGTGAATCGGAGGGTCTGAATTAGGATAGGCAGTGAGTGGCAATGTAGGATGGAGAAAAGCACCGCGGGGTGGTCAGCATGGGGAGGTCAGGGAACATGCGGTGACAATGTAGGATAGGTTTCTGAAAAACATCGCGGGGTGGTACGCATTGTATGGTTGTGTGTTACATTACATTCACTAGTAGGAGTGAGAAAAACATCACGGGGTGGTGCGCATTGTATGGGTGTGTGTTACATTACATTCACTAGTAGGAGTGAGAAAAACATCACGGGGTGGTGTGAATCGGAGGGTCTGTATTAGGATAGGCAGTGAGTGGCAATGTAGGATGGAGAAAAGCACCGCGGGGTGGTCAGCATGGGGAGGTTAGGGAACATGCAGTGGCAATGTAGGATAGGTTTCTGAAAAACATCGCGGGGTAGTGCGCATTGTATGGGTGTGTGTTACATTACATTCACTAGTAGGAGTGACAAAAACATCACGGGCTGGTGCGCATTGTATGGGTGTGTGTTACATTACATTCACTAGTAGGAGTGAGAAAAACATCACGGGGTGGTGCGCATTGTATGGGTGTGTGTTACATTACATTCACTAGTAGGAGTGAGAAAAACATCACGGGGTGGTGTGAATCGGAGGGTCTGTATTAGGATAGGCAGTGAGTGGCAATGTAGGATGGAGAAAAGCACCGCGGGGTGGTCAGCATGGGGAGGTCAGGGAACATGCAGTGGCAATGTAGGATAGGTTTCTGAAAAACATCGTGGGGTGGTACGCATTGTATGGTTGTGTGTTACATTACATTCACTAGTAGGAGTGAGAAGAACATCACGGGGTGGTGCGCATTGTATGGGTGTGTGTTACATTACATTCACTAGTAGGAGTGAGAAAAACATCACGGGGTGGTGTGAATCGGAGGGTCTGAATTAGGATAGGCAGTGAGTGGCAATGTAGGATGGAGAAAAGCACCGCGGGTTGGTCAGCATGGGGAGGTCAGGGAACAGGCAGTGACAAAGTAGGATAGGTTTCTGAAAAACATCGCGGGGTGGTGCGCATTGTATGGGTGTGTGTTACATTACATTCACTAGTAGGAGTGAGAAAAACATCACGGGGTGGTGCGCATTGTATGGGTGTGTGTTACATTACATTCACTAGTAGGAGTGAGAAAAACATCACGGGGTGGTGTGAATCGGAGGGTCTGTATAAGGATAGGCAGTGAGTGGCAATGTAGGATGGAGAAAAGCACCGCGGGGTGGTCAGCATGGGGAGGTCAGGGAACATGCAGTGGCAATGTAGGATAGGTTTCTGAAAAACAGCGCGGGGTGGTGCGCATTGTATGGGTGTGTGTTACATTACATTCACTAGTAGGAGTGAGAAAAACATCACGGGCTGGTGCGCATTGTATGGGTGTGTGTTACATTACATTCACTAGTAGGAGTGAGAAAAACCTCACGGGGTGGTGTGAATCGGAGGGTCTGTATTAGGATAGGCAGTGAGTGGCAATGTAGGATGGAGAAAAGCACCGCGGTGTGGTCAGCATGCGGAGGTCAGGGAACATGCAGTGGCAATGTAGGATAGGTTTCTGAAAAACATCGCGGGGTGGTGCGCATTGTATGGGTGTGTGTTACATTACATTCACTAGTAGGAGTGAGAAAAACATCACGGGCTGGTGCGCATTGTATGGGTGTGTGTTACATTACATTCAATAGTAGGAGTGAGAAAAACATCACGGGGTGGTGTGCATTGTATGGGTGTGTGTTACATTACATTCACTAGTAGGAGTGAGAAAAACATCACGGGGTGGTGTGAATCGGAGGGTCTGTATAAGGATAGGCAGTGAGTGGCAATGTAGGATGGAGAAAAGCACCGCGGGGTGGTCAGCATGGGGAGGTCAGGGAACATGCAGTGGCAATGTAGGATAGGTTTCTGAAAAACATCGTGGGGTGGTACGCATTGTATGGTTGTGTGTTACATTACATTCACTAGTAGGAGTGAGAAGAACATCACGGGGTGGTGCGCATTGTATGGGTGTGTGTTACATTACATTCACTAGTAGGAGTGAGAAAAACATCACGGGGTGGTGTGAATCGGAGGGTCTGGATTAGGATAGGCAGTGAGTGGCAATGTAGGATGGAGAAAAGCACCGCGGGGTGGTCAGCATGGGGAGGTCAGGGAACATGCGGTGACAATGTAGGATAGGTTTCTGAAAAACATCGCGGGGTGGTACGCATTGTATGGTTGTGTGTTACATTACATTCACTAGTAGGAGTGAGAAAAACATCACGGGGTGGTGTGAATCGGAGGGTCTGTATTAGGATAGGCAGTGAGTGGCAATGTAGGATGGAGAAAAGCACCGCGGGGTGGTCAGCATGGGGAGGTCAGGGAACATGCAGTGGCAATATAGGATAGGTTTCTGAAAAACATCGCGGGGTGGTGCGCATTGTATGGGTGTGTGTTACATTACATTCACTAGTAGGAGTGAGAAAAACATCACGGGCTGGTGCGCATTGTATGGGTGTGTGTTACATGACATTCACTAGTAGGAGTGAGAAAAACATCACGGGGTGGTGCGCATTGTATGGGTGTGTGTTACATTACATTCACTAGTAGGAGTGAGAAAAACATCACGGGCTGGTGTGAATCGGAGGGTCTGAATTAGGATAGGCAGTGAGTGGCAATGTAGGATGGAGAAAAGCACCGCGGGGTGGTCAGCATGGGGAGGTCAGGGAACATGCAGTGGCAATGTAGGATAGGTTTCTGAAAAACATCGTGGGGTGGTACGCATTGTATGGTTGTGTGTTACATTACATTCACTAGTAGGAGTGAGAAGAACATCACGGGGTGGTGCGCATTGTATGGGTGTGTGTTACATTACATTCACTAGTAGGAGTGAGAAAAACATCACGGGGTGGTGTGAATCGGAGGGTCTGAATTAGGATAGGCAGTGAGTGGCAATGTAGGATGGAGAAAAGCACCGCGGTTGGTCAGCATGGGGAGGTCAGGGAACAGGCAGTGACAAAGTAGGATAGGTTTCTGAAAAACATCGCGGGGTGGTGCGCATTGTATGGGTGTGTGTTACATTACATTCACTAGTAGGAGTGAGAAAAACATCACGGGGTGGTGCGCATTGTATGGGTGTGTGTTACATTACATTCACTAGTAGGAGTGAGAAAAACATCACGGGGTGGTGTGAATCGGAGGGTCTGTATAAGGATAGGCAGTGAGTGGCAATGTAGGATGGAGAAAAGCACCGCGGGGTGGTCAGCATGGGGAGGTCAGGGAACATGCAGTGGCAATGTAGGATAGGTTTCTGAAAAACAGCGCGGGGTGGTGCGCATTGTATGGGTGTGTGTTACATTACATTCACTAGTAGGAGTGAGAAAAACATCACGGGCTGGTGCGCATTGTATGGGTGTGTGTTACATTACATTCACTAGTAGGAGTGAGAAAAACATCACGGGGTGGTGTGAATCGGAGGGTCTGTATTAGGATAGGCAGTGAGTGGCAATGTAGGATGGAGAAAAGCACCGCGGTGTGGTCAGCATGGGGAGGTCAGGGAACATGCAGTGGCAATGTAGGATAGGTTTCTGAAAAACATCGCGGGGTGGTGCGCATTGTATGGGTGTGTGTTACATTACATTCACTAGTAGGAGTGAGAAAAACATCACGGGCTGGTGCGCATTGTATGGGTGTGTGTTACATTACATTCACTAGTAGGAGTGAGAAAAACATCACGGGGTGGTGCGCATTGTATGGGTGTGTGTTACATTACATTCACTAGTAGGAGTGAGAAAAACATCACGGGCTGGTGTGAATCGGAGGGTCTGAATTAGGATAGGCAGTGAGTGGCAATGTAGGATGGAGAAAAGCACCGCGGGGTGGTCAGCATGGGGAGGTCAGGGAACATGCAGTGGCAATGTAGGATAGGTTTCTGAAAAACATCGTGGGGTGGTACGCATTGTATGGTTGTGTGTTACATTACATTCACTAGTAGGAGTGAGAAGAACATCACGGGGTGGTGCACATTGTATGGGTGTGTGTTACATTACATTCACTAGTAGGAGTGAGAAAAACATCACGGGGTGGTGTGAATCGGAGGGTCTGGATTAGGATAGGCAGTGAGTGGCAATGTAGGATGGAGAAAAGCACCGCGGAGTGGTCAGCATGGGGAGGTCAGGGAACATGCAGTGACAATGTAGGATAGGTTTCTGAAAAACATCGCGGTGTGGTGCGCATTGTATGGGTGTGTGTTACATTACATTCACTAGTAGGAGTGAGAAAAACATCACGGGGTGGTGCGCATTGTATGGGTGTGTGTTACATTACATTAACTAGTAGGAGTGAGAAAAACATCACGGGGTGGTGTGAATCGGAGGGTCTGTATTAGGATAGGCAGTGAGTGGCAATGTAGGATGGAGAAAAGCACCGCGGTGTGGTCAGCATGGGGAGGTCAGGGAACATGCAGTGGCAATGTAGGATAGGTTTCTGAAAAACATCGCGGGGTGGTGCGCATTGTATGGGTGTGTGTTACATTACATTCACTAGTAGGAGTGAGAAAAACATCACGGGCTGGTGCGCATTGTATGGGTGTGTGTTACATTACATTCACTAGTAGGAGTGAGAAAAACATCACGGGGTGGTGTGCATTGTATGGGTGTGTGTTACATTACATTCACTAGTAGGAGTGAGAAAAACATCACGGGCTGGTGTGAATCGGAGGGTCTGAATTAGGATAGGCAGTGAGTGGCAATGTAGGATGGTGAAAAGCACCGCGGGGTGGTCACCATGGGGAGGTCAGGGAACATGCAGTGGCAATGTAGGATAGGTTTCTGAAAAACATCGTGGGGGGGTACGCATTGTATGGTTGTGTGTTACATTACATTCACTAGTAGGAGTGAGAAGAACATCACGGGGTGGTGCGCATTGTATGGGTGTGTGTTACATTACATTCACTAGTAGGAGTGAGAAAAACATCACGGGGTGGTGTGAATCGGAGGGTCTGGATTAGGATAGGCAGTGAGTGGCAATGTAGGATGGAGAAAAGCACCGCGGGGTTGTCAGCATGTGGAGGTCAGGGAACATGCGGTGACAATGTAGGATAGGTTTCTGAAAAACATCGCGGGGTGGTACGCATTGTATGGTTGTGTGTTACATTACATTCACTAGTAGGAGTGAGAAAAACATCACGGGGTGGTGTGAATCGGAGGGTCTGTATTAGGATAGGCAGTGAGTGGCAATGTAGGATGGAGAAAAGCACCGCGGGGTGGTCAGCATGGGGAGGTCAGGGAACATGCAGTGGCAATATAGGATAGGTTTCTGAAAAACATCGCGGGGTGGTGCGCATTGTATGGGTGTGTGTTACATTACATTCACTAGTAGGAGTGAGAAAAACATCACGGGCTGGTGCGCATTGTATGGGTGTGTGTTACATGACATTCACTAGTAGGAGTGAGAAAAACATCACGGGGTGGTGCGCATTGTATGGGTGTGTGTTACATTACATTCACTAGTAGGAGTGAGAAAATCATCACGGGCTGGTGTGAATCGGAGGGTCTGAATTAGGATAGGCAGTGAGTGGCAATGTAGGATGGAGAAAAGCACCGCGGGGTGGTCAGCATGGGGAGGTCAGGGAACATGCAGTGGCAATGTAGGATAGGTTTCTGAAAAACATCGTGGGGTGGTACGCATTGTATGGTTGTGTGTTACATTACATTCACTAGTAGGAGTGAGAAGAACATCACGGGGTGGTGCGCATTGTATGGGTGTGTGTTACATTACATTCACTAGTAGGAGTGAGAAAAACATCACGGGGTGGTGTGAATCGGAGGGTCTGAATTAGGATAGGCAGTGAGTGGCAATGTAGGATGGAGAAAAGCACCGCGGTTGGTCAGCATGGGGAGGTCAGGGAACAGGCAGTGACAAAGTAGGATAGGTTTCTGAAAAACATCGCGGGGTGGTGCGCATTGTATGGGTGTGTGTTACATTACATTCACTAGTAGGAGTGAGAAAAACATCACGGGGTGGTGCGCATTGTATGGGTGTGTGTTACATTACATTCACTAGTAGGAGTGAGAAAAACATCACGGGGTGGTGTGAATCGGAGGGTCTGTATAAGGATAGGCAGTGAGTGGCAATGTAGGATGGAGAAAAGCACCGCGGGGTGGTCAGCATGGGGAGGTCAGGGAACATGCAGTGGCAATGTAGGATAGGTTTCTGAAAAACAGCGCGGGGTGGTGCGCATTGTATGGGTGTGTGTTACATTACATTCACTAGTAGGAGTGAGAAAAACATCACGGGCTGGTGCGCATTGTATGGGTGTGTGTTACATTACATTCATTAGTAGGAGTGAGAAAAACATCACGGGGTGGTGTGAATCGGAGGGTCTGTATTAGGATAGGCAGTGAGTGGCAATGTAGGATGGAGAAAAGCACCGCGGTGTGGTCAGCATGGGGAGGTCAGGGAACATGCAGTGGCAATGTAGGATAGGTTTCTGAAAAACATCGCGGGGTGGTGCGCATTGTATGGGTGTGTGTTACATTACATTCACTAGTAGGAGTGAGAAAAACATCACGGGCTGGTGCGCATTGTATGGGTGTGTGTTACATTACATTCACAAGTAGGAGTGAGAAAAACATCACGGGGTGGTGCGCATTGTATGGGTGTGTGTTACATTACATTCACTAGTAGGAGTGAGAAAAACATCACGGGCTGGTGTGAATCGGAGGGTCTGAATTAGGATAGGCAGTGAGTGGCAATGTAGGATGGAGAAAAGCACCGCGGAGTGGTCAGCATGGGGAGGTCAGGGAACATGCAGTGGCAATGTAGGATAGGTTTCTGAAAAACATCGTGGGGTGGTACGCATTGTATGGTTGTGTGTTACATTACATTCACTAGTAGGAGTGAGAAGAACATCACGGGGTGGTGCGCATTGTATGGGTGTGTGTTACATTACATTCACTAGTAGGAGTGAGAAAAACATCACGGGGTGGTGTGAATCGGAGGGTCTGGATTAGGATAGGCAGTGAGTGGCAATGTAGGATGGAGAAAAGCACCGCGGAGTGGTCAGCATGGGGAGGTCAGGGAACATGCAGTGACAATGTAGGATAGGTTTCTGAAAAACATCGCGGTGTGGTGCGCATTGTATGGGTGTGTGTTACATTACATTCACTAGTAGGAGTGAGAAAAACATCACGGGGTGGTGCGCATTGTATGGGTGTGTGTTACATTACATTCACTAGTAGGAGTGAGAAAAACATCACGGGGTGGTGTGAATCGGAGGGTCTGTATTAGGATAGGCAGTGAGTGGCAATGTAGGATGGAGAAAAGCACCGCGGGGTGGTCAGCATGGGGAGGTCAGGGAACATGCAGTGGCAATGTAGGATAGGTTTCTGAAAAACATCGCGGGGTGGTGCGCATTGTATGGGTGTGTGTTACATTACATTCACTAGTAGGAGTGAGAAAAACATCACGGGCTGGTGCGCATTGTATGTGTGTGTGTTACATTACATTCACTAGTAGGAGTGAGAAAAACATCACGGGGTGGTGCGCATTGTATGGGTGTGTGTTACATTACATTCACTAGTAGGAGTGAGAAAAACATCACGGGGTGGTGTGAATCGGAGGGTCTGTATTAGGATAGGCAGTGAGTGGCAATGTAGGATGGAGAAAAGCACCGCGGAGTGGTCAGCATGGGGAGGTCAGGGAACATGCAGTGGCAATGTAGGATAGGTTTCTGAAAAACATCGCGGGGTGGTGCGCATTGTATGGGTGTGTGTTACATTACATTCAGTAGTAGGAGTGAGAAAAACATCACGGGGTGGTGC
This sequence comes from Cavia porcellus, assembly GCF_034190915.1. Taxonomy (NCBI): domain Eukaryota; kingdom Metazoa; phylum Chordata; class Mammalia; order Rodentia; family Caviidae; genus Cavia; species Cavia porcellus. Next base: position 643,457 of record NW_026947612.1, on the reverse strand, counting down.
GCATTGTATGGGTGTGTGTTACATTACATTCACTAGTAGGAGTGAGAAAAACATCACGGGGTGGTGTGAATCGGAGGGTCTGAATTACGATAGGCAGTGAGGGGCAATGTAGGATAGAGAAAAGCACCGCGGGGTGGTCAGCATGGGGAGGTCAGGGAACATGCAGTGGCAATGTAGGATTGGTTTCTGAAAAACATCGTGGGGTGGTACGCATTGTATGGTTGTGTGTTACATTACATTCACTAGTAGGAGTGAGAAGAACATCACGGGTTGGTGCGCATTGTATGGGTGTGTGTTACATTACATTCACTAGTAGGAGTGAAAAAAACATCACGGGCTGGTGTGAATCGGAGGGTCTGAATTAGGATAGGCAGTGAGTGGCAATGTAGGATGGAGAAAAGCACCGCGGGGTGGTCAGCATGGGGAGGTCAGGGAACATGCGGTGACAATGTAGGATAGGTTTCTGAAAAACATCGCGGGGTGGTACGCATTGTATGGTTGTGTGTTACATTACATTCACTAGTAGGAGTGAGAAAAACATCACGGGGTGGTGCGCATTGTATGGGTGTGTGTTACATTACATTCACTAGTAGGAGTGAGAAAAACATCACGGGGTGGTGTGAATCGGAGGGTCTGTATTAGGATAGGCAGTGAGTGGCAATGTAGGATGGAGAAAAGCACCGCGGGGTGGTCAGCATGGGGAGGTTAGGGAACATGCAGTGGCAATGTAGGATAGGTTTCTGAAAAACATCGCGGGGTAGTGCGCATTGTATGGGTGTGTGTTACATTACATTCACTAGTAGGAGTGACAAAAACATCACGGGCTGGTGCGCATTGTATGGGTGTGTGTTACATTACATTCACTAGTAGGAGTGAGAAAAACATCACGGGGTGGTGCGCATTGTATGGGTGTGTGTTACATTACATTCACTAGTAGGAGTGAGAAAAACATCACGGGGTGGTGTGAATCGGAGGGTCTGTATTAGGATAGGCAGTGAGTGGCAATGTAGGATGGAGAAAAGCACCGCGGGGTGGTCAGCATGGGGAGGTCAGGGAACATGCAGTGGCAATGTAGGATAGGTTTCTGAAAAACATCGTGGGGTGGTACGCATTGTATGGTTGTGTGTTACATTACATTCACTAGTAGGAGTGAGAAGAACATCACGGGGTGGTGCGCATTGTATGGGTGTGTGTTACATTACATTCACTAGTAGGAGTGAGAAAAACATCACGGGGTGGTGTGAATCGGAGCGTCTGAATTAGGATAGGCAGTGAGTGGCAATGTAGGATGGAGAAAAGCACCGCGGTTGGTCAGCATGGGGAGGTCAGGGAACAGGCAGTGACAAAGTAGGATAGGTTTCTGAAAAACATCGCGGGGTGGTGCGCATTGTATGGGTGTGTGTTACATTACATTCACTAGTAGGAGTGAGAAAAACATCACGGGGTGGTGCGCATTGTATGGGTGTGTGTTACATTACATTCACTAGTAGGAGTGAGAAAAACATCACGGGGTGGTGTGCATTGTATGGGTGTGTGTTACATTACATTCACTAGTAGGAGTGAGAAAAACATCACGGGGTGGTGCGCATTGTATGGGTGTGTGTTACATTACATTCACTAGTAGGAGTGAGAAAAACATCACGGGGTGGTGCGCATTGTATGGGTGTGTGTTACATTACATTCACTAGTAGGAGTGAGAAAAACATCACGGGGTGGTGTGAATCGGAGGGTCTGTATTAGGATAGGCAGTGAGTGGCAATGTAGGATGGAGAAAAGCACCGCGGGGTGGTCAGCATGGGGAGGTCAGGGAACATGCAGTGGCAATGTAGGATAGGTTTCTGAAAAACATCGCGGGGTGGTGCGCATTGTATGGGTGTGTGTTACATTACATTCACTAGTAGGAGTGAGAAAAACATCACGGGCTGGTGCGCATTGTATGTGTGTGTGTTACATTACATTCACTAGTAGGAGTGAGAAAAACATCACGGGGTGGTGCGCATTGTATGGGTGTGTGTTACATTACATTCACTAGTAGGAGTGAGAAAAACATCACGGGGTGGTGTGAATCGGAGGGTCTGTATTAGGATAGGCAGTGAGTGGCAATGTAGGATGGAGAAAAGCACCGCGGAGTGGTCAGCATGGGGAGGTCAGGGAACATGCAGTGGCAATGTAGGATAGGTTTCTGAAAAACATCGCGGGGTGGTGCGCATTGTATGGGTGTGTGTTACATTACATTCAGTAGTAGGAGTGAGAAAAACATCACGGGGTGGTGCGCATTGTATGGGTGTGTGTTACATTACATTCACTAGTAGGAGTGAGAAAAACATCACGGGGTGGTGTGAATCGGAGGGTCTGAATTACGATAGGCAGTGAGGGGCAATGTAGGATAGAGAAAAGCACCGCGGGGTGGTCAGCATGGGGAGGTCAGGGAACATGCAGTGGCAATGTAGGATTGGTTTCTGAAAAACATCGTGGGGTGGTACGCATTGTATGGTTGTGTGTTACATTACATTCACTAGTAGGAGTGAGAAGAACATCACGGGTTGGTGCGCATTGTATGGGTGTGTGTTACATTACATTCACTAGTAGGAGTGAAAAAAACATCACGGGCTGGTGTGAATCGGAGGGTCTGAATTAGGATAGGCAGTGAGTGGCAATGTAGGATGGAGAAAAGCACCGCGGGGTGGTCAGCATGGGGAGGTCAGGGAACATGCGGTGACAATGTAGGATAGGTTTCTGAAAAACATCGCGGGGTGGTACGCATTGTATGGTTGTGTGTTACATTACATTCACTAGTAGGAGTGAGAAAAACATCACGGGGTGGTGCGCATTGTATGGGTGTGTGTTACATTACATTCACTAGTAGGAGTGAGAAAAACATCACGGGGTGGTGTGCATTGTATGGGTGTGTGTTACATTACATTCACTAGTAGGAGTGAGAAAAACATCACGGGCTGGTGTGAATCGGAGGGTCTGAATTAGGATAGGCAGTGAGTGGCAATGTAGGATGGAGAAAAGCACCGCGGGGTGGTCAGCATGGGGAGGTCAGGGAACATGCAGTGGCAATGTAGGATAGGTTTCTGAAAAACATAGTGGGGTGGTACGCATTGTATGGTTGTGTGTTACATTACATTCACTAGTAGGAGTGAGAAGAACATCACGGGGTGGTGCGCATTGTATGGGTGTGTGTTACATTACATTCACTAGTAGGAGTGAGAAAAACATCACGGGGTGGTGTGAATCGGAGGGTCTGGATTAGGATAGGCAGTGAGTGGCAATGTAGGATGGAGAAAAGCACCGCGGGGTGGTCAGCATGGGGAGGTCAGGGAACATGCGGTGACAATGTAGGATAGGTTTCTGAAAAACATCGCGGGGTGGTACGCATTGTATGGTTGTGTGTTACATTACATTCACTAGTAGGAGTGAGAAAAACATCACGGGGTGGTGCGCATTGTATGGGTGTGTGTTACATTACATTCACTAGTAGGAGTGAGAAAAACATCACGGGGTGGTGTGAATCGGAGGGTCTGTATTAGGATAGGCAGTGAGTGGCAATGTAGGATGGAGAAAAGCACCGCGGGGTGGTCAGCATGGGGAGGTTAGGGAACATGCAGTGGCAATGTAGGATAGGTTTCTGAAAAACATCGCGGGGTGGTGCGCATTGTATGGGTGTGTGTTACATTACATTCACTAGTAGGAGTGACAAAAACATCACGGGCTGGTGCGCATTGTATGGGTGTGTGTTACATTACATTCACTAGTAGGAGTGAGAAAAACATCACGGGGTGGTGCGCATTGTATGGGTGTGTGTTACATTACATTCACTAGTAGGAGTGAGAAAAACATCACGGGGTGGTGTGAATCGGAGGGTCTGTATTAGGATAGGCAGTGAGTGGCAATGTAGGATGGAGAAAAGCACCGCGGGGTGGTCAGCATGGGGAGGTCAGGGAACATGCAGTGGCAATGTAGGATAGGTTTCTGAAAAACATCGCGGGGTGGTGCGCATTGTATGGGTGTGTGTTACATTACATTCACTAGTAGGAGTGAGAAAAACATCACGGGGTGGTGCGCATTGTATGGGTGTGTGTTACATTACATTCACTAGTAGGAGTGAGAAAAACATCACGGGGTGGTGTGAATCGGAGGGTCTGAATTAGGATAGGCAGTGAGTGGCAATGTAGGATGGAGAAAAGCACCGCGGGGTGGTCAGCATGGGGAGGTCAGGAAACATGCAGTGGCAATGTAGGATAGGTTTCTGAAAAACATCGTGGGGTGGTACGCATTGTATGGTTGTGTGTTACATTACATTCACTAGTAGGAGTGAGAAGAACATCACGGGGTGGTGCGCATTGTATGGGTGTGTGTTACATTACATTCACTAGTAGGAGTGAGAAAAACATCACGGGGTGGTGTGAATTGGAGGGTCTGAATTAGGATAGGCAGTGAGCGGCAATGTAGGATGGAGAAAAGCACCGCGGGGTGGTCAGCATGGGGAGGTCAGGGAACATGCAGTGACAATGTAGGATATGTTTCTGAAAAACATCGCGGGGTGGTGCGCATTGTATGGGTGTGTGTTACATTACATTCACTAGTAGGAGTGAGAAAAACATCACGGGGTGGTGCGCATTGTATGGGTGTGTGTTACATTACATTCACTAGTAGGAGTGAGAAAAACATCACGGGGTGGTGTGAATCAGAGGGTCTGTATTAGGATAGGCAGTGAGTGGCAATGTAGGATGGAGAAAAGCACCGCGGGGTGGTCAGCATGGGGAGGTCAGGGAACATGCAGTGGCAATATAGGATAGGTTTCTGAAAAACATCGCGGGGTGGTGCGCATTGTATGGGTGTGTGTTACATTACATTCACTAGTAGGAGTGAGAAAAACATCACGGGCTGGTGCGCATTGTATGGGTGTGTGTTACATTACATTCACTAGTAGGAGTGAGAAAAACATCACGGGGTGGTGCGCATTGTATGGGTGTGTGTTACATTACATTCACTAGTAGGAGTGAGAAAAACATCACGGGCTGGTGTGAATCGGAGGGTCTGAATTAGGATAGGCAGTGAGTGGCAATGTAGGATGGAGAAAAGCACCGCGGGGTGGTCAGCATGGGGAGGTCAGGGAACATGCAGTGGCAATGTAGGATAGGTTTCTGAAAAACATCGTGGGGTGGTACGCATTGTATGGTTGTGTGTTACATTACATTCACTAGTAGGAGTGAGAAGAACATCACGGGGTGGTGCGCATTGTATGGGTGTGTGTTACATTACATTCACTAGTAGGAGTGAGAAAAACATCACGGGGTGGTGTGAATCGGAGGGTCTGAATTAGGATAGGCAGTGAGGGGCAATGTAGGATGGAGAAAAGCACCGCGGGGTGTTCAGCATGGGGAGGTCAGGGAACATGCAGTGACAATGTAGGATATGTTTCTGAAAAACATCGCGGGGTGGTGCGCATTGTATGGGTGTGTGTTACATTACATTCACTAGTAGGAGTGAGAAAAACATCACGGGGTGGTGCGCATTGTATGGGTGTGTGTTACATTACATTCACTAGTAGGAGTGAGAAAAACATCACGGGGTGGTGTGAATCGGAGTGTCTGAATTAGGATAGGCAGTGAGTGGCAATGTAGGATGGAGAAAAGCACCGCGGGGTGGTCAGCATGGGGAGGTCAGGGAACATGCAGTGACAATGTAGGATAGGTTTCTGAAAAACATCGCGGGGTGGTGCGCATTGTATGGGTGTGTGTTACATTACATTCACTAGTAGGAGTGAGAAAAACATCACGGGGTGGTGTGAATCGGAGGGTCTGTATTAGGATAGGCAGTGAGTGGCAATGTAGGATGGAGAAAAGCACCGCGGGGTGGTCAGCATGGGGAGGTCAGGGAACATGCAGTGGCAATGTAGGATAGGTTTCTGAAAAACATCGTGGGGTGGTACGCATTGTATGGTTGTGTGTTACATTACATTCACTAGTAGGAGTGAGAAGAACATCACGGGGTGGTGCGCATTGTATGGGTGTGTGTTACATTACATTCACTAGTAGGAGTGAGAAAAACATCACGGGGTGGTGTGAATCGGAGGGTCTGAATTAGGATAGGCAGTGAGTGGCAATGTAGGATGGAGAAAAGCACCGCGGGTTGGTCAGCATGGGGAGGTCAGGGAACAGGCAGTGACAAAGTAGGATAGGTTTCTGAAAAACATCGCGGGGTGGTGCGCATTGTATGGGTGTGTGTTACATTACATTCACTAGTAGGAGTGAGAAAAACATCACGGGGTGGTGCGCATTGTATGGGTGTGTGTTACATTACATTCACTAGTAGGAGTGAGAAAAACATCACGGGGTGGTGTGAATCGGAGGGTCTGTATAAGGATAGGCAGTGAGTGGCAATGTAGGATGGAGAAAAGCACCGCGGGGTGGTCAGCATGGGGAGGTCAGGGAACATGCAGTGGCAATGTAGGATAGGTTTCTGAAAAACAGCGCGGGGTGGTGCGCATTGTATGGGTGTGTGTTACATTACATTCACTAGTAGGAGTGAGAAAAACATCACGGGCTGGTGCGCATTGTATGGGTGTGTGTTACATTACATTCACTAGTAGGAGTGAGAAAAACATCACGGGGTGGTGTGAATCGGAGGGTCTGTATTAGGATAGGCAGTGAGTGGCAATGTAGGATGGAGAAAAGCACCGCGGTGTGGTCAGCATGGGGAGGTCAGGGAACATGCAGTGGCAATGTAGGATAGGTTTCTGAAAAACATCGCGGGGTGGTGCGCATTGTATGGGTGTGTGTTACATTACATTCACTAGTAGGAGTGAGAAAAACATCACGGGCTGGTGCGCATTGTATGGGTGTGTGTTACATTACATTCACTAGTAGGAGTGAGAAAAACATCACGGGGTGGTGTGCATTGTATGGGTGTGTGTTACATTACATTCACTAGTAGGAGTGAGAAAAACATCACGGGCTGGTGTGAATCGGAGGGTCTGAATTAGGATAGGCAGTGAGTGGCAATGTAGGATGGAGAAAAGCACCGCGGGGTGGTCAGCATGGGGAGGTCAGGGAACATGCAGTGGCAATGTAGGATAGGTTTCTGAAAAACATCGTGGGGTGGTACGCATTGTATGGTTGTGTGTTACATTACATTCACTAGTAGGAGTGAGAAGAACATCACGGGGTGGTGCGCATTGTATGGGTGTGTGTTACATTACATTCACTAGTAGGAGTGAGAAAAACATCACGGGGTGGTGTGAATCGGAGGGTCTGGATTAGGATAGGCAGTGAGTGGCAATGTAGGATGGAGAAAAGCACCGCGGGGTGGTCAGCATGGGGAGGTCAGGGAACATGCGGTGACAATGTAGGATAGGTTTCTGAAAAACATCGCGGGGTGGTACGCATTGTATGGTTGTGTGTTACATTACATTCACTAGTAGGAGTGAGAAAAACATCACGGGGTGGTGTGAATCGGAGGGTCTGTATTAGGATAGGCAGTGAGTGGCAATGTAGGATGGAGAAAAGCACCGCGGGGTGGTCAGCATGGGGAGGTCAGGGAACATGCAGTGGCAATATAGGATAGGTTTCTGAAAAACATCGCGGGGTGGTGCGCATTGTATGGGTGTGTGTTACATTACATTCACTAGTAGGAGTGAGAAAAACATCACGGGCTGGTGCGCATTGTATGGGTGTGTGTTACATGACATTCACTAGTAGGAATGAGAAAAACATCACGGGGTGGTGCGCATTGTATGGGTGTGTGTTACATTACATTCACTAGTAGGAGTGAGAAAAACATCACGGGCTGGTGTGAATCGGAGGGTCTGAATTAGGATAGGCAGTGAGTGGCAATGTAGGATGGAGAAAAGCACCGCGGGGTGGTCAGCATGGGGAGGTCAGGGAACATGCAGTGGCAATGTAGGATAGGTTTCTGAAAAACATCGTGGGGTGGTACGCATTGTATGGTTGTGTGTTACATTACATTCACTAGTAGGAGTGAGAAGAACATCACGGGGTGGTGCGCATTGTATGGGTGTGTGTTACATTACATTCACTAGTAGGAGTGAGAAAAACATCACGGGGTGGTGTGAATCGGAGGGTCTGAATTAGGATAGGCAGTGAGTGGCAATGTAGGATGGAGAAAAGCACCGCGGTTGGTCAGCATGGGGAGGTCAGGGAACAGGCAGTGACAAAGTAGGATAGGTTTCTGAAAAACATCGCGGGGTGGTGCGCATTGTATGGGTGTGTGTTACATTACATTCACTAGTAGGAGTGAGAAAAACATCACGGGGTGGTGCGCATTGTATGGGTGTGTGTTACATTACATTCACTAGTAGGAGTGAGAAAAACATCACGGGGTGGTGTGAATCGGAAGGTCTGTATAAGGATAGGCAGTGAGTGGCAATGTAGGATGGAGAAAAGCACCGCGGGGTGGTCAGCATGGGGAGGTCAGGGAACATGCAGTGGCAATGTAGGATAGGTTTCTGAAAAACAGCGCGGGGTGGTGCGCATTGTATGGGTGTGTGTTACATTACATTCACTAGTAGGAGTGAGAAAAACATCACGGGCTGGTGCGCATTGTATGGGTGTGTGTTACATTACATTCACTAGTAGGAGTGAGAAAAACATCACGGGGTGGTGTGAATCGGAGGGTCTGTATTAGGATAGGCAGTGAGTGGCAATGTAGGATGGAGAAAAGCACCGCGGTGTGGTCAGCATGGGGAGGTCAGGGAACATGCAGTGGCAATGTAGGATAGGTTTCTGAAAAACATCGCGGGGTGGTGCGCATTGTATGGGTGTGTGTTACATTACATTCACTAGTAGGAGTGAGAAAAACATCACGGGCTGGTGCGCATTGTATGGGTGTGTGTTACATTACATTCACTAGTAGGAGTGAGAAAAACATCACGGGGTGGTGCGCATTGTATGGGTGTGTGTTACATTACATTCACTAGTAGGAGTGAGAAAAACATCACGGGCTGGTGTGAATCGGAGGGTCTGAATTAGGATAGGCAGTGAGTGGCAATGTAGGATGGAGAAAAGCACCGCGGGGTGGTCAGCATGGGGAGGTCAGGGAACATGCAGTGGCAATGTAGGATAGGTTTCTGAAAAACATCGTGGGGTGGTACGCATTGTATGGTTGTGTGTTACATTACATTCACTAGTAGGAGTGAGAAGAACATCACGGGGTGGTGCGCATTGTATGGGTGTGTGTTACATTACATTCACTAGTAGGAGTGAGAAAAACATCACGGGGTGGTGTGAATCGGAGGGTCTGGATTAGGATAGGCAGTGAGTGGCAATGTAGGATGGAGAAAAGCACCGCGGAGTGGTCAGCATGGGGAGGTCAGGGAACATGCAGTGACAATGTAGGATAGGTTTCTGAAAAACATCGCGGTGTGGTGCGCATTGTATGGGTGTGTGTTACATTACATTCACTAGTAGGAGTGAGAAAAACATCACGGGGTGGTGCGCATTGTATGGGTGTGTGTTACATTACATTCACTAGTAGGAGTGAGAAAAACATCACGGGGTGGTGTGAATCGGAGGGTCTGTATTAGGATAGGCAGTGAGTGGCAATGTAGGATGGAGAAAAGCACCGCGGGTTGGTCAGCATGGGGAGGTCAGGGAACATGCAGTGGCAATGTAGGATAGGTTTCTGAAAAACATCGCGGGGTGGTGCGCATTGTATGGGTGTGTGTTACATTACATTCACTAGTAGGAGTGAGAAAAACATCACGGGCTGGTGCGCATTGTATGGGTGTGTGTTACATTACATTCACTAGTAGGAGTGAGAAAAACATCACGGGGTGGTGTGCATTGTATGGGTGTGTGTTACATTACATTCACTAGTAGGAGTGAGAAAAACATCACGGGCTGGTGTGAATCGGAGGGTCTGAATTAGGATAGGCAGTGAGTGGCAATGTAGGATGGAGAAAAGCACCGCGGGGTGGTCAGCATGGGGAGGTCAGGGAACATGCAGTGGCAATGTAGGATAGGTTTCTGAAAAACATCGTGGGGTGGTACGCATTGTATGGTTGTGTGTTACATTACATTCACTAGTAGGAGTGAGAAGAACATCACGGGGTGGTGCGCATTGTATGGGTGTGTGTTACATTACATTCACTAGTAGGAGTGAGAAAAACATCACGGGGTGGTGTGAATCGGAGGGTCTGGATTAGGATAGGCAGTGAGTGGCAATGTAGGATGGAGAAAAGCACCGCGGGGTGGTCAGCATGGGGAGGTCAGGGAACATGCGGTGACAATGTAGGATAGGTTTCTGAAAAACATCGCGGGGTGGTACGCATTGTATGGTTGTGTGTTACATTACATTCACTAGTAGGAGTGAGAAAAACATCACGGGGTGGTGTGAATCGGAGGGTCTGTATTAGGATAGGCAGTGAGTGGCAATGTAGGATGGAGAAAAGCACCGCGGGGTGGTCAGCATGGGGAGGTCAGGGAACATGCAGTGGCAATATAGGATAGGTTTCTGAAAAACATCGCGGGGTGGTGCGCATTGTATGGGTGTGTGTTACATTACATTCACTAGTAGGAGTGAGAAAAACATCACGGGCTGGTGCGCATTGTATGGGTGTGTGTTACATGACATTCACTAGTAGGAGTGAGAAAAACATCACGGGGTGGTGCGCATTGTATGGGTGTGTGTTACATTACATTCACTAGTAGGAGTGAGAAAATCATCACGGGCTGGTGTGAATCGGAGGGTCTGAATTAGGATAGGCAGTGAGTGGCAATGTAGGATGGAGAAAAGCACCGCGGGGTGGTCAGCATGGGGAGGTCAGGGAACATGCAGTGGCAATGTAGGATAGGTTTCTGAAAAACATCGTGGGGTGGTACGCATTGTATGGTTGTGTGTTACATTACATTCACTAGTAGGAGTGAGAAGAACATCACGGGGTGGTGCGCATTGTATGGGTGTGTGTTACATTACATTCACTAGTAGGAGTGAGAAAAACATCACGGGGTGGTGTGAATCGGAGGGTCTGAATTAGGATAGGCAGTGAGTGGCAATGTAGGATGGAGAAAAGCACCGCGGTTGGTCAGCATGGGGAGGTCCGGGAACAGGCAGTGACAAAGTAGGATAGGTTTCTGAAAAACATCGCGGGGTGGTGCGCATTGTATGGGTGTGTGTTACATTACATTCACTAGTAGGAGTGAGAAAAACATCACGGGGTGGTGCGCATTGTATGGGTGTGTGTTACATTACATTCACTAGTAGGAGTGAGAAAAACATCACGGGGTGGTGTGAATCGGAGGGTCTGTATAAGGATAGGCAGTGAGTGGCAATGTAGGATGGAGAAAAGCACCGCGGGGTGGTCAGCATGGGGAGGTCAGGGAACATGCAGTGGCAATGTAGGATAGGTTTCTGAAAAACAGCGCGGGGTGGTGCGCATTGTATGGGTGTGTGTTACATTACATTCACTAGTAGGAGTGAGAAAAACATCACGGGCTGGTGCGCATTGTATGGGTGTGTGTTACATTACATTCACTAGTAGGAGTGAGAAAAACATCACGGGGTGGTGTGAATCGGAGGGTCTGTATTAGGATAGGCAGTGAGTGGCAATGTAGGATGGAGAAAAGCACCGCGGTGTGGTCAGCATGGGGAGGTCAGGGAACATGCAGTGGCAATGTAGGATAGGTTTCTGAAAAACATCGCGGGGTGGTGCGCATTGTGTGGGTGTGTGTTACATTACATTCACTAGTAGGAGTGAGAAAAACATCACGGGCTGGTGCGCATTGTATGGGTGTGTGTTACATTACATTCACTAGTAGGAGTGAGAAAAACATCACGGGGTGGTGCGCATTGTATGGGTGTGTGTTACATTACATTCACTAGTAGGAGTGAGAAAAACATCACGGGCTGGTGTGAATCGGAGGGTCTGAATTAGGATAGGCAGTGAGTGGCAATGTAGGATGGAGAAAAGCACCGCGGGGTGGTCAGCATGGGGAGGTCAGGGAACATGCAGTGGCAATGTAGGATAGGTTTCTGAAAAACATCGTGGGGTGGTACGCATTGTATGGTTGTGTGTTACATTACATTCACTAGTAGGAGTGAGAAGAACATCACGGGGTGGTGCGCATTGTATGGGTGTGTGTTACATTACATTCACTAGTAGGAGTGAGAAAAACATCACGGGGTGGTGTGAATCGGAGGGTCTGGATTAGGATAGGCAGTGAGTGGCAATGTAGGATGGAGAAAAGCACCGCGGAGTGGTCAGCATGGGGAGGTCAGGGAACATGCAGTGACAATGTAGGATAGGTTTCTGAAAAACATCGCGGTGTGGTGCGCATTGTATGGGTGTGTGTTACATTACATTCACTAGTAGGAGTGAGAAAAACATCACGGGGTGGTGCGCATTGTATGGGTGTGTGTTACATTACATTCACTAGTAGGAGTGAGAAAAACATCCCGGGTTTTGTGAATCGGAGGGTCTGTATTAGGATAGGCAGTGAGTGGCAATGTAGGATGGAGAAAAGCACCGCGGGGTGGTCAGCATGGGGAGGTCAGGGAACATGCAGTGGCAATGTAGGATAGGTTTCTGAAAAACATCGCGGGGTGGTGCGCATTGTATGGGTGTGTGTTACATTACATTCACTAGTAGGAGTGAGAAAAACATCACGGGCTGGTGCGCATTGTATGTGTGTGTGTTACATTACATTCACTAGTAGGAGTGAGAAAAACATCACGGGGTGGTGCGCATTGTATGGGTGTGTGTTACATTACATTCACTAGTAGGAGTGAGAAAAACATCACGGGGTGGTGTGAATCGGAGGGTCTGTATTAGGATAGGCAGTGAGTGGCAATGTAGGATGGAGAAAAGCACCGCGGAGTGGTCAGCATGGGGAGGTCAGGGAACATGCAGTGGCAATGTAGGATAGGTTTCTGAAAAACATCGCGGGGTGGTGCGCATTGTATGGGTGTGTGTTACATTACATTCACTAGTAGGAGTGAGAAAAACATCACGGGGTGGTGCGCATTGTATGGGTGTGTGTTACATTACATTCACTAGTAGGAGTGAGAAAAACATCACGGGGTGGTGTGAATCGGAGGGTCTGAATTACGATAGGCAGTGAGTGGCAATGTAGGATAGAGAAAAGCACCGCGGGGTGGTCAGCATGGGGAGGTCAGGGAACATGCAGTGGCAATGTAGGATTGGTTTCTGAAAAACATCGTGGGGTGGTACGCATTGTATGGTTGTGTGTTACATTACATTCACTAGTAGGAGTGAGAAGAACATCACGGGGTGGTGCGCATTGTATGGGTGTGTGTTACATTACATTCACTAGTAGGAGTGAAAAAAACATCACGGGGTGGTGTGAATCGGAGGGTCTGAATTAGGATAGGCAGTGAGTGGCAATGTAGGATGGAGAAAAGCACCGCGGGTTGGTCAGCATGGGGAGGTCAGGGAACATGCGGTGACAATGTAGGATAGGTTTCTGAAAAACATCGCGGGGTGGTACGCATTGTATGGTTGTGTGTTACATTACATTCACTAGTAGGAGTGAGAAAAACATCACGGGGTGGTGCGCATTGTATGGGTGTGTGTTACATTACATTCACTAGTAGGAGTGAGAAAAACATCACGGGGTGGTGTGAATCGGAGGGTCTGTATTAGGATAGGCAGTGAGTGGCAATGTAGGATGGAGAAAAGCACCGCGGGGTGGTCAGCATGGGGAGGTTAGGGAACATGCAGTGGCAATGTAGGATAGGTTTCTGAAAAACATCGCGGGGTGGTGCGCATTGTATGGGTGTGTGTTACATTACATTCACTAGTAGGAGTGACAAAAACATCACGGGCTGGTGCGCATTGTATGGGTGTGTGTTACATTACATTCACTAGTAGGAGTGAGAAAAACATCACGGGGTGATGCGCATTGTATGGGTGTGTGTTACATTACATTCACTAGTAGGAGTGAGAAAAACATCACGGGGTGGTGTGAATCGGAGGGTCTGTATTAGGATAGGCAGTGAGTGGCAATGTAGGATGGAGAAAAGCACCGCGGGGTGGTCAGCATGGGGAGGTCAGGGAACATGCAGTGGCAATGTAGGATAGGTTTCTGAAAAACATCGCGGTGTGGTGCGCATTGTATGGGTGTGTGTTACATTACATTCACTAGTAGGAGTGAGAAAAACATCACGGGGTGGTGCGCATTGTATGGGTGTGTGTTACATTACATTCACTAGTAGGAGTGAGAAAAACATCACGGGGTGGTGTGAATCGGAGGGTCTGAATTAGGATAGGCAGTGAGTGGCAATGTAGGATGGAGAAAAGCACCGCGGGGTGGTCAGCATGGGGAGGTCAGGAAACATGCAGTGGCAATGTAGGATAGGTTTCTGAAAAACATCGTGGGGTGGTACGCATTGTATGGTTGTGTGTTACATTACATTCACTAGTAGGAGTGAGAAGAACATCACGGGGTGGTGCGCATTGTATGGGTGTGTGTTACATTACATTCACTAGTAGGAGTGAGAAAAACATCACGGGGTGGTGTGAATTGGAGGGTCTGAATTAGGATAGGCAGTGAGCGGCAATGTAGGATGGAGAAAAGCACCACGGGGTGGTCAGCATGGGGAGGTCAGGGAACATGCAGTGACAATGTAGGATATGTTTCTGAAAAACATCGCGGGGTGGTGCGCATTGTATGGGTGTGTGTTACATTACATTCACTAGTAGGAGTGAGAAAAACATCACGGGGTGGTGCGCATTGTATGGGTGTGTGTTACATTACATTCACTAGTAGGAGTGAGAAAAACATCACGGGGTGGTGTGAATCGGAGTGTCTGAATTAGGATAGGCAGTGAGTGGCAATGTAGGATGGAGAAAAGCACCGCGGGGTGGTCAGCATGGGGAGGTCAGGGAACATGCAGTGACAATGTAGGATAGGTTTCTGAAAAACATCGCGGGGTGGTGCGCATTGTATGGGTATGTGTTACATTACATTCACTAGTAAGAGTGAGAAAAACATCACGGGGTGGTGCGCATTGTATGGGTGTGTGTTACATTACATTCACTAGTAGGAGTGAGAAAAACATCACGGGGTGGTGTGAATCAGAGGGTCTGTATTAGGATAGGCAGTGAGTGGCAATGTAGGATGGAGAAAAGCACCGCGGGGTGGTCAGCATGGGGAGGTCAGGGAACATGCAGTGGCAATATAGGATAGGTTTCTGAAAAACATCGCGGGGTGGTGCGCATTGTATGGGTGTGTGTTACATTACATTCACTAGTAGGAGTGAGAAAAACATCACGGGCTGGTGCGCATTGTATGGGTGTGTGTTACATTACATTCACTAGTAGGAGTGAGAAAAACATCACGGGGTGGTGCGCATTGTATGGGTGTGTGTTACATTACATTCACTAGTAGGAGTGAGAAAAACATCACGGGCTGGTGTGAATCGGAGGTTCTGAATTAGGATAGGCAGTGAGTGGCAATGTAGGATGGAGAAAAGCACCGCGGGGTGGTCAGCATGGGGAGGTCAGGGAACATGCAGTGGCAATGTAGGATAGGTTTCTGAAAAACATCGTGGGGTGGTACGCATTGTATGGTTGTGTGTTACATTACATTCACTAGTAGGAGTGAGAAGAACATCACGGGGTGGTGCGCATTGTATGGGTGTGTGTTACATTACATTCACTAGTAGGAGTGAGAAAAACATCACGGGGTGGTGTGAATCGGAGGGTCTGAATTAGGATAGGCAGTGAGTGGCAATGTAGGATGGAGAAAAGCACCGCGGGTTGGTCAGCATGGGGAGGTCAGGGAACAGGCAGTGACAAAGTAGGATAGGTTTCTTAAAAACATCGCGGGGTGGTGCGCATTGTATGGGTGTGTGTTACATTACATTCACTACTAGGAGTGAGAAAAACCTCACGGGGTGGTGCGCATTGTATGGGTGTGTGTTACATTACATTCACTAGTAGGAGTGAGAAAAACATCATGGGGTGGTGTGAATCGGAGGGTCTGTATAAGGATAGGCAGTGAGTGGCAATGTAGGATGGAGAAAAGCACCGCGGGGTGGTCAGCATGGGGAGGTCAGGGAACATGCAGTGGCAATGTAGGATAGGTTTCTGAAAAACAGCGCGGGGTGGTGCGCATTGTATGGGTGTGTGTTACATTACATTCACTAGTAGGAGTGAGAAAAACATCACGGGCTGGTGCGCATTGTATGGGTGTGTGTTACATTACATTCACTAGTAGGAGTGAGAAAAACATCACGGGGTGGTGCGCATTGTATGGGTGTGTGTTACATTACATTCACTAGTAGGAGTGAGAAAAACATCACGGGGTGGTGTGAATCGGAGGGTCTGTATTAGGATAGGCAGTGAGTGGCAATGTAGGATGGAGAAAAGCACCGCGGAGTGGTCAGCATGGGGAGGTCAGGGAACATGCAGTGGCAATGTAGGATAGGTTTCTGAAAAACAGCGCGGGGTGGTGCACATTGTATGGGTGTGTGTAACATTACATTCACTAGTAGGTTTGAGAAAAACGTCACGGGCTGGTGCGCATTGTATGGGTGTGTGTTACATTACATTCACTAGTAGGAGTGAGAAAAACATCACGGGGTGGTGTGCATTGTATGGGTGTGTGGTACATTACATTCACTAGTAGGAGTGTGAAAAATATCACGGGGTGGTGTGAATCGGAGGGTCTGAATTAGGATAGGCAGTGAGTGGCAATGTAGGATGGAGAAAAGCACCGCGGGGTGGTCAGCATGGGGAGGTCAGGGAACATGCAGTGGCAATATAGGATAGGTTTCTGAAAAACATCGCGGGGTGGTGCGCATTGTATGGGTGTGTGTTACATTACATTCACTAGTAGGAGTGAGAAAAACATCACGGGGTGGTGCGCATTGTATGGGTGTGTGTTACATTACATTCACTAGTAGGACTGAGAAAAACATCACGGGGTGGTGTGAATCCGGGGTCTGAATTAGGATAGGCAGTGAGTGGCAATGTAGGATGGAGAAAAGCACCGCGGGGTGGTCAACATGGGGAGGTCAGGGAACATGCAGTGGCAATGTAGGATAGATTTCTGAAAAAGATCGCGGGGTGGTGCGCATTGTATGGGTGTGTGTTACATTACATTCACTAGAAGGAGTGAGAAAAACATCACGGGGTGGTGCGCATTGTATGGGTGTGTGTTACATTACATTCACTAGTAGGTGTGAGAAAAACATCATGGGGTGGTGTGAATCGGAGGGTCTGAATTAGGATAGGCAGTGAGTGGCAATGTAGGATGGAGAAAAGCACCGCGGGGTGGTCAGCATGGGGAGGACAGTGAACATGCAGTGGCAATGTAGGATAGGTTTCTAAAAAACATCTCGGGGTGGTGCGCAGTGTATGGGTGTGTGTTACATTACATTCACTAGTAGGAGTGAGAAAAACATCACGGGGTGGTGCGCATTGTATGGGTGTGTGTTACATTACATTCACTAGTAGGAGTGAGAAAAACAGCACGGGGTGGTGCGCATTGTATGGGTGTGTGTTACATTACATTCACTAGTAGGAGTGAGAAAAACATCACGGAGTGGTGTGAATTGGAGAGTCTGAATTAGGATAGGCAGTGAGTGGCAATGTAGGATGGAGAAAAGCACCGCGGGGTGGTCAGCATGGGGAGGTCAGGGAACATGCAGTGGCAATGTAGGATAGGTTTCTGAAAAACATCGCGGGGTGGTGCGCATTGTATGGGTGTGTGTTACATGACATTCACTAGTAGGAGTGAGAGAAAAACATCACGGGTTGGTGCGCATTGTATGGGTGTGTGTTACATTACATTCACTAGTAGGAGTGAGAAAAACATCACGGGGTGGGGTGAATCGGAGGGTCTGAATTAGGATAGGCAGTGAGTGGCAATGTAGGATGGAGAAAAGCACCGCGGTGTGGTCAGCATGGGGAGGTCAGGGAACATGCAGTGGCAATGTAGGATAGGTTTCTGAAAAACATCGCGGGGTGGTGTGCATTGTATTGGTTTGTGTTACATTACATTCACTAGGAGGAGTGAGAAAAACATCACGGGGTGGTGCGCATTGTATGGGTGTGTGTTACATTACATTCACTAGTAGTAGTGAGAAAAACATCACGGGGTGGTGTGAATCGGAGAGTCAGAATTAGGATAGGCAGTGAGTGGCAATGTAGGATGGAGAAAAGCACCGCGGGGTGGTCAGCATGTGGAGGTCAGGGAACATGCAGTGGCAATGTAGGATAGGTTTCTGAAAACCATCACGGGGTGGTGCGCATTGTATGGGTGTGTGTTACATTACATGCACTAGTAGGAGTGAGAAAAACATCACGGGGTGGTGTGAATCGGAGGGTCTGAATTAGGATAGGCAGTGAGTGGCAATGTAGGATGGAGAAAAGCACGGCGGGGTGGTCAGCATGGGGAGGACAGGGAACATGCAGTGGCAATGTAGGATAGGTTTCTGAAAAACATCGCGGGGTGGTGCGCATTGTATGGGTGTGTGTTACATTACATTCACTAGTAGGAGTGAGGAAAACATCACGGGGTGGTGCGCATTATATGGGTGTGTGTTACATTACATTCACTAGTAGGAGTGAGAAAAACATCACGGGGTGGTGTGAATCGGAGGGTCTGAATTAGGATAGGCAGTGAGTGGCAATGTAGGATGGAGAAAAGCACTGCGGGGTGGTCAGCATGGGGAAGTCAGGGAACATGCAGTGGCAATGTAGGATAGGTTTCTGAAAAACATCGCGGGGTGGTGCGCATTGTATGGGTGTGTGTTACATTACATTCACTAGTAGGAGTGAGAAAAACATCACGGGGTGGTGCACATTGTATGGGTGTGTGTTACATTACATTCAGTAGTAGGAGTGAGAAAAACATCACGGGGTGGTGCGCATTGTATGGGTGTGTGTTACATTACATTCACTAGTAGGAGTGAGAAAAACATCACGGGGTGGTGTGAATTGGAGAGTCTGAATTAGGATAGGCAGTGAGTGGCAATGTAGGATGGAGAAAAGCACCGAGCGGTGGTCAGCATGGGGAGGTCAGGGAACATGCAGTGGCAATGTAGGATAGGTTTCTGTAAAACATCGCGTGGTGGTGCGCATTGTATGGGTGTGTGTTACATTACATTCACTAGTAGGAGTGAGAAAAACATCACGGGGTTGTGTGAATCGGAGGGTTTGAATTAGGATAGGCAGTGAGTGGCAATGTAGGATGGAGAAAAGCACCGCGCGGTGGTCAGCATGGGGAGGTCAGGGAACATGCTGTGGCAATGTAGGATAGGTTTCTGAAAAACATCGCGGGGTGGTGCGCATTGTATGGGTGTGTGTTACATTACATTCACTAGTAGGAGTGAGAAGAACATCACGGGGTGGTGCGCATTGTATGGGTGTGTGTTACATTACATTCACTAGTAGGAGTGAGAAAAACATCACGGGGTGGTGTGAATCGGAGGGTCTGGATTAGGATAGGCAGTGAGTGGCAATGTAGGATGGAGAAAAGCACCGCGGAGTGGTCAGCATGGGGAGGTCAGGGAACATGCAGTGACAATGTAGGATAGGTTTCTGAAAAACATCGCGGGGTGGTGCGCATTGTATGGGTGTGTGTTACATTACATTCACTAGTAGGAGTGAGAAAAACATCACGGGGTGGTGCACATTGTATGGGTGTGTGTTACATTACATTCACTAGTAGGAGTGAGAAAAACATCACGGGGTGGTGTGAATCGGAGGGTCTGTATTAGGATAGGCAGTGAGTGGCAATGTAGGATGGAGAAAAGCACCGCGGGGTGGTCAGCATGGGGAGGTCAGGGAACATGCAGTGGCAATGTAGGATAGGTTTCTGAAAAACATCGCGGGGTGGTGCGCATTGTATGGGTGTGTGTTACATTACATTCACTAGTAGGAGTGAGAAAAACATCACGGGCTGGTGCGCATTGTATGTGTGTGTGTTACATTACATTCACTAGTAGGAGTGAGAAAAACATCACGGGGTGGTGCGCATTGTATGGGTGTGTGTTACATTACATTCACTAGTAGGAGTGAGAAAAACATCACGGGGTGGTGTGAATCGGAGGGTCTGTATTAGGATAGGCAGTGAGTGGCAATGTAGGATGGAGAAAAGCACCGCGGAGTGGTCAGCATGGGGAGGTCAGGGAACATGCAGTGGCAATGTAGGATAGGTTTCTGAAAAACATCGCGGGGTGGTGCGCATTGTATGGGTGTGTGTTACATTACATTCACTAGTAGGAGTGAGAAAAAAACATCACGGGGTGGTGCGCATTGTATGGGTGTGTGTTACATTACATTCACTAGTAGGAGTGAGAAAAACATCACGGGGTGGTGTGAATCGGAGGGTCTGAATTACGTTAGGCAGTGAGTGGCAATGTAGGATAGAGAAAAGCACCACGGGGTGGTCAGCATGGGGAGGTCAGGGAACATGCAGTGGCAATGTAGGATTGGTTTCTGAAAAACATCGTGGGGTGGTACGCATTGTATGGTTGTGTGTTACATTACATTCACTACTAGGAGTGAGAAGAACATCACGGGGTGGTGCGCATTGTATGGGTGTGTGTTACATTACATTCACTAGTAGGAGTGAAAAAAACATCACGGGGTGGTGTGAATCGGAGGGTCTGAATTAGGATAGGCAGTGAGTGGCAATGTAGGATGGAGAAAAGCACCGCGGGGTGGTCAGCATGGGGAGGTCAGGGAACATGCGGTGACAATGTAGGATAGGTTTCTGAAAAACATCGCGGGGTGGTTCGCATTGTATGGTTGTGTGTTACATTACATTCACTAGTAGGAGTGAGAAAAACATCACGGGGTGGTGCGCATTGTATGGGTGTGTGTTACATTACATTCACTAGTAGGAGTGAGAAAAACATCACGGGGTGGTGTGAATCGGAGGGTCTGTATTAGGATAGGCAGTGAGTGGCAATGTAGGATGGAGAAAAGCACCGCGGGGTGGTCAGCATGGGGAGGTTAGGGAACATGCAGTGGCAATGTAGGATAGGTTTCTGAAAAACATCGCGGGGTGGTGCGCATTGTATGCGTGTGTGTTACATTACATTCACTAGTAGGAGTGAGAAAAACATCACGGGCTGGTGCGCATTGTATGGGTGTGTGTTACATTACATTCACTAGTAGGAGTGAGAAAAACATCACGGGGTGGTGCGCATTGTATGGGTGTGTGTTACATTACATTCACTAGTAGGAGTGAGAAAAACATCACGGGGTGGTGTGAATCGGAGTGTCTATATTAGGATAGGCAGTGAGTGGCAATGTAGGATGGAGAAAAGCACCGCGGGGTGGTCAGCATGGGGAGGTCAGGGAACATGCAGTGGCAATGTAGGATAGGTTTCTGAAAAACATCGCGGGGTGGTGCGCATTGTATGGGTGTGTGTTACATTACATTCACTAGTAGGAGTGAGAAAAACATCACGGGGTGGTGCGCATTGTATGGGTGTGTGTTACATTACATTCACTAGTAGGAGTGAGAAAAACATCACGGGGTGGTGTGAATCGGAGGGTCTGAATTAGGATAGGCAGTGAGTGGCAATGTAGGATGGAGAAAAGCACTGCGGGGTGGTCAGCATGGGGAGGTCAGGAAACATGCAGTGGCAATGTAGGATAGGTTTCTGAAAAACATCGTGGGGTGGTACGCATTGTATGGTTGTGTGTTACATTACATTCACTAGTAGGAGTGAGAAGAACATCACGGGGTGGTGCGCATTGTATGGGTGTGTGTTACATTACATTCACTAGTAGGAGTGAGAAAAACATCACGGGGTGGTGTGAATCGGAGGGTCTGAATTAGGATAGGCAGTGAGCGGCAATGTAGGATGGAGAAAAGCACCGCGGGGTGGTCAGCATGGGGAGGTCAGGGAACATGCAGTGACAATGCAGGATATGTTTCTGAAAAACATCGCGGGGTGGTGCGCATTGTATGGGTGTGTGTTACATTACATTCACTAGTAGGAGTGAGAAAAACATCACGGGGTGGTGCGCATTGTATGGGTGTGTGTTACATTACATTCACTAGTAGGAGTGAGAAAAACATCACGGGGTGGTGTGAATCGGAGTGTCTGAATTAGGATAGGCAGTGAGTGGCAATGTAGGATGGAGAAAAGCACCGCGGGGTGGTCAGCATGGGGAGGTCAGGGAACATGCAGTGACAATGTAGGATAGGTTTCTGAAAAACATCGCGGGGTGGTGCGCATTGTATGGGTGTGTGTTACATTACATTCACTAGTAAGAGTGAGAAAAACATCACGGGGTTGTGCGCATTGTATGGGTGTGTGTTACATTACATTCACTAGTAGGAGTGAGAAAAACATCACGGGCTGGTGCGCATTGTATGGGTGTGTGTTACATTACATTCACTAGTAGGAGTGAGAAAAACATCACGGGGTGGTGCGCATTGTATGGGTGTGTGTTACATTACATTCACTAGTAGGAGTGAGAAAAACATCACGGGCTGGTGTGAATCGGAGGGTCTGAATTAGGATAGGCAGTGAGTGGCAATGTAGGATGGAGAAAAGCACCGCGGGGTGGTCAGCATGGGGAGGTCAGGGAACATGCAGTGGCAATGTAGGATAGGTTTCTGAAAAACATCGTGGGGTGGTACGCATTGTATGGTTGTGTGTTACATTACATTCACTAGTAGGAGTGAGAAGAACATCACGGGGTGGTGCGCATTGTATGGGTGTGTGTTACATTACATTCACTAGTAGGAGTGAGAAAAACATCACGGGGTGGTGTGAATCGGAGGGTCTGAATTAGGATAGGCAGTGAGTGGCAATGTAGGATGGAGAAAAGCACCGCGGGTTGGTCAGCATGGGGAGGTCAGGGAACAGGCAGTGACAAAGTAGGATAGGTTTCTGAAAAACATCGCGGGGTGGTGCGCATTGTATGGGTGTGTGTTACATTACATTCACTAGTAGGAGTGAGAAAAACATCACGGGGTGGTGCGCATTGTATGGGTGTGTGTTACATTACATTCACTAGTAGGAGTGAGAAAAACATCACGGGGTGGTGTGAATCGGAGGGTCTGTATAAGGATAGGCAGTGAGTGGCAATGTAGGACGGAGAAAAGCACCGCGGGATGGTCAGCATGGGGAGGTCAGGGAACATGCAGTGGCAATGTAGGATAGGTTTCTGAAAAACAGCGCGGGGTGGTGCGCATTGTATGGGTGTGTGTTACATTACATTCACTAGTAGGAGTGAGAAAAACATCACGGGCTGGTGCGCATTGTATGGGTGTGTGTTACATTACATTCACTAGCAGGAGTGAGAAAAACATCACGGGGTGGTGCGCATTGTATGGGTGTGTGTTACATTACATTCACTAGTAGGAGTGAGAAAAACATCACGGGGTGGTGTGAATCGGAGGGTCTGTATTAGGATAGGCAGTGAGTGGCAATGTAGGATGGAGAAAAGCACCGCGGAGTGGTCAGCATGGGGAGGTCAGGGAACATGCAGTGGCAATGTAGGATAGGTTTCTGAAAAAGAGCGCGGGGTGGTGCGCATTGTATGGGTGTGTGTTACATTACATTCACTAGTAGGAGTGAGAAAAACATCACGGGGTGGTGTGAATCGGAGGGTCTGAATTAGGATAGGCAGTGAGTGGCAATGTAGGATGAAGAAAAGCACCGCGGGGTGGTCAGCATGGGGAGGACAGGGAACATGCAGTGGCAATGTAGGATAGGTTTCTAAAAAACATCTCGGGGTGGTGCGCATTGTATGGGTGTGTGTTACATTACATTCACTAGTAGGAGTGAGAAAAACATCACGGGGTGGTGCGCATTGTATGGGTGTGTGTTACATTACATGCACTAGTAGGAGTGAGAAAAACAGCACGGGGTGGTGCGCATTGTATGGGTGTGTGTTACATTACATTCACTAGTAGGAGTGAGAAAAACATCACGGTGTGGTGCGCATTGTATGGGTGTGTGTTACATTACATTCACTAGTAGGAGTGAGAAAAACATCACGGAGTGGTGTGAATTGGAGAGTCTGAATTAGGATAGGCAGTGAGTGGCAATGTAGGATGGAGAAAAGCACCGCGGGGTGGTCACCATGGGGAGGTCAGGGAACATGCAGTGGCAATGTAGGATAGGTTTCTGAAAAACATCGCGGGGTGGTGCGCATTGTATGGGTGTGTGTTACATGACATTCACTAGTAGGAGTGAGAAAAACATCACGGGTTGGTGCGCATTGTATGGGTGTGTGTTACATTACATTCACTAGTAGGAGTGAGAAAAACATCACGGGGTGGGGTGAATCGGAGGGTCTGAATTAGGATAGGCAGTGAGTGGCAATGTAGGATGGAGAAAAGCACCGCGGTGTGGTCAGCATGGGGAGGTCAGGGAACATGCAGTGGCAATGTAGGATAGGTTTCTGAAAAACATCGCGGGGTGGTGTGCATTGTATTGGTTTGTGTTACATTACATTCACTAGTAGGAGTGAGAAAAACATCACGGGGTGGTGCGCATTGTATGGGTGTGTGTTACATTACATTCACTAGTAGGAGTGAGAAAAACATCACGGGGTGGTGTGAATCGGAGAGTCAGAATTAGGATAGGCAGTGAGTGGCAATGTAGGATGGAGAAAAGCACCGCGGGGTGGTCAGCATGTGGAGGTCAGGGAACATGCAGTGGCAATGTAGGATAGGTTTCTGAAAAACATCACGGGGTGGTGCGCATTGTATGGGTGTGTGTTACATTACATGCACTAGTAGGAGTGAGAAAAACATCACGGGGTGGTGTGAATCGGAGGGTCTGAATTAGGATAGGCTGTGAGTGGCAATGTAGGATGGAGAAAAGCACGGCGGGGTGGTCAGCATGGGGAGGACAGGGAACATGCAGTGGCAATGTAGGATAGGTTTCTGAAAAACATCGCGGGGTGGTGCGCATTGTATGGGTGTGTGTTACATTACATTCACTAGTAGGAGTGAGAAAAACATCACGGGGTGGTGCACATTGTATGGGTGTGTGTTACATTACATTCAGTAGTAGGAGTGAGAAAAACATCACGGGGTGGTGCGCATTGTATGGGTGTGTGTTACATTACATTCACTAGTAGGAGTGAGAAAAACATCACGGGGTGGTGTGAATTGGAGAGTCTGAATTAGGATAGGCAGTGAGTGGCAATGTAGGATGGAGAAAAGCACCGCGCGGTGGTCAGCATGGGGAGGTCAGGGAACATGCTGTGGCAATGTAGGATAGGTTTCTGTAAAACATCGCGTGGTGGTGCGCATTGTATGGGTGTGTGTTACATTACATTCACTAGTAGGAGTGAGAAAAACATCACGGGGTGGTGTGAATCGGAGGGTTTGAAATAGGATAGGCAGTGAGTGGCAATGTAGGATGGAGAAAAGCACCGCGCGGTGGTCAGCATGGGGAGGTCAGGGAACATGCTGTGGCAATGTAGGATAGGTTTCTGAAAAACATCGCGGGGTGGTGCGCATTGTATGGGTGTGTGTTACATTACATTCACTAGTAGGAGTGAGAAGAACATCACGGGGTGGTGCGCATTGTATGGGTGTGTGTTACATTACATTCACTAGTAGGAGTGAGAAAAACATCACGGGGTGGTGTGAATCGGAGGGTCTGGATTAGGATAGGCAGTGAGTGGCAATGTAGGATGGAGAAAAGCACCGCGGAGTGGTCAGCATGGGGAGGTCAGGGAACATGCAGTGACAATGTAGGATAGGTTTCTGAAAAACATCGCGGGGTGGTGCGCATTGTATGGGTGTGTGTTACATTACATTCACTAGTAGGAGTGAGAAAAACATCACGGGGTGGTGCGCATTGTATGGGTGTGTGTTACATTACATTCATTAGTAGGAGTGAGAAAAACATCACGGGGTGGTGTGAATCAGAGGGTCTGTATTAGGATAGGCAGTGAGTGGCAATGTAGGATGGAGAAAAGCACCGCGGGGTGGTCAGCATGGGGAGGTCAGGGAACATGCAGTGGCAATGTAGGATAGGTTTCTGAAAAACATCGCGGGGTGGTGCGCATTGTATGGGTGTGTGTTACATTACATTCACTAGTAGGAGTGAGAAAAACATCACGGGCTGGTGCGCATTGTATGTGTGTGTGTTACATTACATTCACTAGTAGGAGTGAGAAAAACATCACGGGGTGGTGCGCATTGTATGGGTGTGTGTTACATTACATTCACTAGTAGGAGTGAGAAAAACATCACGGGGTGGTGTGAATCGGAGGGTCTGTATTAGGATAGGCAGTGAGTGGAAATGTAGGATGGAGAAAAGCACCGCGGAGTGGTCAGCATGGGGAGGTCAGGGAACATGCAGTGGCAATGTAGGATAGGTTTCTGAAAAACAACGCGGGATGGTGCGCATTGTATGGGTGTGTGTTACATTACATTCACTAGTAGGAGTGAGAAAAAAACATCACGGGGTGGTGCGCATTGTATGGGTGTGTGTTACATTACATTCACTAGTAGGAGTGAGAAAAACATCACGGGGTGGTGTGAATCGGAGGGTCTGAATTACGTTAGGCAGTGAGTGGCAATGTAGGATAGAGAAAAGCACCACGGGGTGGTCAGCATGGGGAGGTCAGGGAACATGCAGTGGCAATGTAGGATTGGTTTCTGAAAAACATCGTGGGGTGGTACGCATTGTATGGTTGTGTGTTACATTACATTCACTAGTAGGAGTGAGAAGAACATCACGGGGTGGTGCGCATTGTATGGGTGTGTGTTACATTACATTCACTAGTAGGAGTGAAAAAAACATCACGGGGTGGTGTGAATCGGAGGGTCTGAATTAGGATAGGCAGTGAGTGGCAATGTAGGATGGAGAAAAGCACCGCGGGGTGGTCAGCATGGGGAGGTCAGGGAACATGCGGTGACAATGTAGGATAGGTTTCTGAAAAACATCGCGGGGTGGTTCGCATTGTATGGTTGTGTGTTACATTACATTCACTAGTAGGAGTGAGAAAAACATCACGGGGTGGTGCGCATTGTATGGGTGTGTGTTACATTACATTCACTAGTAGGAGTGAGAAAAACATCACGGGGTGGTGTGAATCGGAGGGTCTGTATTAGGATAGGCAGTGAGTGGCAATGTAGGATGGAGAAAAGCACCGCGGGGTGGTCAGCATGGGGAGGTTAGGGAACATGCAGTGGCAATGTAGGATAGGTTTCTGAAAAACATCGCGGGGTGGTGCGCATTGTATGGGTGTGTGTTACATTACATTCACTAGTAGGAGTGAGAAAAACATCACGGGCTGGTGCGCATTGTATGGGTGTGTGTTACATTACATTCACTAGTAGGAGTGAGAAAAACATCACGGGGTGGTGCGCATTGTATGGGTGTGTGTTACATTACATTCACTAGTAGGAGTGAGAACAACATCACGGGGTGGTGTGAATCGGAGGGTCTGTATTAGGATAGGCAGTGAGTGGCAATGTAGGATGGAGAAAAGCACCGCGGGGTGGTCAGCATGGGGAGGTCAGGGAACATGCAGTGGCAATGTAGGATAGGTTTCTGAAAAACATCGCGGGGTGGTGCGCATTGTATGGGTGTGTGTTACATTACATTCACTAGTAGGAGTGAGAAAAACATCACGGGGTGGTGCGCATTGTATGGGTGTG
The DNA here is from genome assembly GCF_034190915.1 of Cavia porcellus. Taxonomy (NCBI): domain Eukaryota; kingdom Metazoa; phylum Chordata; class Mammalia; order Rodentia; family Caviidae; genus Cavia; species Cavia porcellus. The sequence goes on along the minus strand of NW_026947612.1, from coordinate 615,861 downwards.
TGTTACATTACATTCACTAGTAGGAGTGAGAAAAACATCACGGGGTGGTGTGAATCGGAGGGTCTGAACTAGGATAGGCAGTGAGTGGCAATGTAGGATGGAGAAAAGCACCGCGGGGTGGTCAGCATGGGGAGGTCAGGAAACATGCAGTGGCAATGTAGGATAGGTTTCTGAAAAACATCGTGGGGTGGTACGCATTGTATGGTTGTGTGTTACATTACATTCACTAGTAGGAGTGAGAAGAACATCACGGGGTGGTGCGCATTGTATGGGTGTGTGTTACATTACATTCACTAGTAGGAGTGAGAAAAACATCACGGGGTGGTGTGAATCGGAGGGTCTGAATTAGGATAGGCAGTGAGCGGCAATGTAGGATGGAGAAAAGCACCGCGGGGTGGTCAGCATGGGGAGGTCAGGGAACATGCAGTGACAATGTAGGATATGTTTCTGAAAAACATCGCGGGGTGGTGCGCATTGTATGGGTGTGTGTTACATTACATTCACTAGTAGGAGTGAGAAAAACATCACGGGGTGGTGCGCATTGTATGGGTGTGTGTTACATTACATTCACTAGTAGGAGTGAGAAAAACATCACGGGGTGGTGTGAATCGGAGTGTCTGAATTAGGATAGGCAGTGAGTGGCAATGTAGGATGGAGAAAAGCACCGCGGGGTGGTCAGCATGGGGAGGTCAGGGAACATGCAGTGACAATGTAGGATAGGTTTCTGAAAAACATCGCGGGGTGGTGCGCATTGTATGGGTGTGTGTTACATTACATTCACTAGTAAGAGTGAGAAAAACATCACGGGGTTGTGCGCATTGTATGGGTGTGTGTTACATTACATTCACTAGTAGGAGTGAGAAAAACATCACGGGCTGGTGCGCATTGTATGGGTGTGTGTTACATTACATTCACTAGTAGGAGTGAGAAAAACATCACGGGGTGGTGCGCATTGTATGGGTGTGTGTTACATTACATTCACTAGTAGGAGTGAGAAAAACATCACGGGCTGGTGTGAATCGGAGGGTCTGAATTAGGATAGGCAGTGAGTTGCAATGTAGGATGGAGAAAAGCACCGCGGGGTGGTCAGCATGGGGAGGTCAGGGAACATGCAGTGGCAATGTAGGATAGGTTTCTGAAAAACATCGTGGGGTGGTACGCATTGTATGGTTGTGTGTTACATTACATTCACTAGTAGGAGTGAGAAGAACATCACGGGGTGGTGCGCATTGTATGGGTGTGTGTTACATTACATTCACTAGTAGGAGTGAGAAAAACATCACGGGGTGGTGTGAATCGGAGGGTCTGAATTAGGATAGGCAGTGAGTGGCAATGTAGGATGGAGAAAAGCACCGCGGGTTGGTCAGCATGGGGAGGTCAGGGAACAGGCAGTGACAAAGTAGGATAGGTTTCTGAAAAACATCGCGGGGTGGTGCGCATTGTATGGGTGTGTGTTACATTACATTCACTAGTAGGAGTGAGAAAAACATCACGGGGTGGTGCGCATTGTATGGGTGTGTGTTACATTACATTCACTAGTAGGAGTGAGAAAAACATCACGGGGTGGTGTGAATCGGAGGGTCTGTATAAGGATAGGCAGTGAGTGGCAATGTAGGATGGAGAAAAGCACCGCGGGGTGGTCAGCATGGGGAGGTCAGGGAACATGCAGTGGCAATGTAGGATAGGTTTCTGAAAAACAGCGCGGGGTGGTGCGCATTGTATGGGTGTGTGTTACATTACATTCACTAGTAGGAGTGAGAAAAACATCACGGGCTGGTGCGCATTGTATGGGTGTGTGTTACATTACATTCACTAGTAGGAGTGAGAAAAACATCACGGGGTGGTGCGCATTGTATGGGTGTGTGTTACATTACATTCACTAGTAGGAGTGAGAAAAACATCACGGGGTGGTGTGAATCGGAGGGTCTGTATTAGGATAGGCAGTGAGTGGCAATGTAGGATGGAGAAAAGCACCGCGGAGTGGTCAGCATGGGGAGGTCAGGGAACATGCAGTGGCAATGTAGGATAGGTTTCTGAAAAACAGCGCGGGGTGGTGCGCATTGTATGGGTGTGTGTTACATTACATTCACTAGTAGGAGTGAGAAAAACATCACGGGGTGGTGTGAATCGGAGGGTCTGAATTAGGATAGGCAGTGAGTGGCAATGTAGGATGAAGAAAAGCACCGCGGGGTGGTCAGCATGGGGAGGACAGGGAACATGCAGTGGCAATGTAGGATAGGTTTCTAAAAAACATCTCGGGGTGGTGCGCATTGTATGGGTGTGTGTTACATTACATTCACTAGTAGGAGTGAGAAAAACATCACGGGGTGGTGCGCATTGTATGGGTGTGTGTTACATTACATGCACTAGTAGGAGTGAGAAAAACAGCACGGGGTGGTGCGCATTGTATGGGTGTGTGTTACATTACATTCACTAGTAGGAGTGAGAAAAACATCACGGTGTGGTGCGCATTGTATGGGTGTGTGTTACATTACATTCACTAGTAGGAGTGAGAAAAACATCACGGAGTGGTGTGAATTGGAGAGTCTGAATTAGGATAGGCAGTGAGTGGCAATGTAGGATGGAGAAAAGCACCGCGGGGTGGTCAGCATGGGGAGGTCAGGGAACATGCAGTGGCAATGTAGGATAGGTTTCTCAAAAACATCGCGGGGTGGTGCGCATTGTATGGGTGTGTGTTACATGACATTCACTAGTAGGAGTGAGAAAAACATCACGGGTTGGTGCGCATTGTATGGGTGTGTGTTACATTACATTCACTAGTAGGAGTGAGAAAAACATCACGGGGTGGGTTGAATCGGAGGGTCTGAATTAGGATAGGCAGTGAGTGGCAATGTAGGATGGAGAAAAGCACCGCGGTGTGGTCAGCATGGGGAGGTCAGGGAACATGCAGTGGCAATGTAGGATAGGTTTCTGAAAAACATCGCGGGGTGGTGTGCATTGTATTGGTTTGTGTTACATTACATTCACTAGTAGGAGTGAGAAAAACATCACGGGGTGGTGCGCATTGTATGGGTGTGTGTTACATTACATTCACTAGTAGGAGTGAGAAAAACATCACGGGGTGGTGTGAATCGGAGAGTCAGAATTAGGATAGGCAGTGAGTGGCAATGTAGGATGGAGAAAAGCACCGCGGGGTGGTCAGCATGTGGAGGTCAGGGAACAGGCAGTGGCAATGTAGGATAGGTTTCTGAAAAACATCACGGGGTGGTGCGCATTGTATGGGTGTGTGTTACATTACATGCACTAGTAGGAGTGAGAAAAACATCACGGGGTGGTGTGAATCGGAGGGTCTGAATTAGGATAGGCAGTGAGTGGCAATGTAGGATGGAGAAAAGCACGGCGGGGTGGTCAGCATGGGGAGGACAGGGAACATGCAGTGGCAATGTAGGATAGGTTTCTGAAAAACATCGCGGGGTGGTGCGCATTGTATGGGTGTGTGTTACATTACATTCACTAGTAGGAGTGAGGAAAACATCACGGGGTGGTGCGCATTGTATGGGTGTGTGTTACATTACATTCACTAGTAGGAGTGAGAAAAACATCACGGGGTGGTGTGAATCGGAGGGTCTGAATTAGGATAGGCAGTGAGTGGCAATGTAGGATGGAGAAAAGCACTGCGGGGTGGTCAGCATGGGGAAGTCAGGGAACATGCAGTGGCAATGTAGGATAGGTTTCTGAAAAACATCGTGGGGTGGTGCGCATTGTATGGGTGTGTGTTACATTACATTCACTAGTAGGAGTGAGAAAAACATCACGGGCTGGTGCGCATTGTATGGGTGTGTGTTACATTACATTCACTAGTAGGAGTGAGAAAAACATCACGGGGTGGTGCGCATTGTATGGGTGTGTGTTACATTACATTCACTAGTAGGAGTGAGAAAAACATCACGGGGTGGTGTGAATCGGAGGGTCTGTATTAGGATAGGCAGTGAGTGGCAATGTAGGATGGAGAAAAGCACCGCGGGGTGGTCAGCATGGGGAGGTCAGGGAACATGCAGTGGCAATGTAGGATAGGTTTCTGAAAAACATCGCGGGGTGGTGCGCATTGTATGGGTGTGTGTTACATTACATTCACTAGTAGGAGTGAGAAAAACATCACGGGGTGGTGCGCATTGTATGGGTGTGTGTTACATTACATTCACTAGTAGGAGTGAGAAAAACATCACGGGGTGGTGTGAATCGGAGGGTCTGAATTAGGATAGGCAGTGAGTGGCAATGTAGGATGGAGAAAAGCACCGCGGGGTGGTCAGCATGGGGAGGTCAGGAAACATGCAGTGGCAATGTAGGATAGGTTTCTGAAAAACATCGTGGGGTGGTACGCATTGTATGGTTGTGTGTTACATTACATTCACTAGTAGGAGTGAGAAGAACATCACGGGGTGGTGCGCATTGTATGGGTGTGTGTTACATTACATTCACTAGTAGGAGTGAGAAAAACATCACGGGGTGGTGTGAATCGGAGGGTCTGAATTAGGATAGGCAGTGAGCGGCAATGTAGGATGGAGAAAAGCACCGCGGGGTGGTCAGCATGGGGAGGTCAGGGAACATGCAGTGACAATGTAGGATATGTTTCTGAAAAACATCGCGGGGTGGTGCGCATTGTATGGGTGTGTGTTACATTACATTCACTAGTAGGAGTGAGAAAAACATCACGGGGTGGTGCGCATTGTATGGGTGTGTGTTACATTACATTCACTAGTAGGAGTGAGAAAAACATCACGGGGTGGTGTGAATCGGAGTGTCTGAATTAGGATAGGCAGTGAGTGGCAATGTAGGATGGAGAAAAGCACCGCGGGGTGGTCAGCATGGAGAGGTCAGGGAACATGCAGTGACAATGTAGGATAGGTTTCTGAAAAACATCGCGGGGTGGTGCGCATTGTATGGGTGTGTGTTACATTACCTTCACTAGTAAGAGTGAGAAAAACATCACGGGGTTGTGCGCATTGTATGGGTGTGTGTTACATTACATTCACTAGTAGGAGTGAGAAAAACATCACGGGCTGGTGCGCATTGTATGGGTGTGTGTTACATTACATTCACTAGTAGGAGTGAGAAAAACATCACGGGGTGGTGCGCATTGTATGGGTGTGTGTTACATTACATTCACTAGTAGGAGTGAGAAAAACATCACGGGGTGGTGTGAATCGGAGGGTCTGTATAAGGATAGGCAGTGAGTGGCAATGTAGGATGGAGAAAAGCACCGCGGGGTGGTCAGCATGGGGAGGTCAGGGAACATGCAGTGGCAATGTAGGATAGGTTTCTGAAAAACAGCGCGGGGTGGTGCGCATTGTATGGGTGTGTGTTACATTACATTCACTAGTAGGAGTGAGAAAAACATCACGGGCTGGTGCGCATTGTATGGGTGTGTGTTACATTACATTCACTAGTAGGAGTGAGAAAAACATCACGGGGTGGTGCGCATTGTATGGGTGTGTGTTACATTACATTCACTAGTAGGAGTGAGAAAAACATCACGGGGTGGTGTGAATCGGAGGGTCTGTATTAGGATAGGCAGTGAGTGGCAATGTAGGATGGAGAAAAGCACCGCGGAGTGGTCAGCATGGGGAGGTCAGGGAACATGCAGTGGCAATGTAGGATAGGTTTCTGAAAAACAGCGCGGGGTGGTGCGCATTGTATGGGTGTGTGTTACATTACATTCACTAGTAGGAGTGAGAAAAACATCACGGGGTGGTGTGAATCGGAGGGTCTGAATTAGGATAGGCAGTGAGTGGCAATGTAGGATGAAGAAAAGCACCGCGGGGTGGTCAGCATGGGGAGGACAGGGAACATGCAGTGGCAATGTAGGATAGGTTTCTAAAAAACATCTCGGGGTGGTGCGCATTGTATGGGTGTGTGTTACATTACATTCACTAGTAGGAGTGAGAAAAACATCACGGGGTGGTGCGCATTGTATGGGTGTGTGTTACATTACATGCACTAGTAGGAGTGAGAAAAACAGCACGGGGTGGTGCGCATTGTATGGGTGTGTGTTACATTACATTCACTAGTAGGAGTGAGAAAAACATCACGGTGTGGTGCGCATTGTATGGGTGTGTGTTACATTACATTCACTAGTAGGAGTGAGAAAAACATCACGGAGTGGTGTGAATTGGAGAGTCTGAATTAGGATAGGCAGTGAGTGGCAATGTAGGATGGAGAAAAGCACCGCGGGGTGGTCAGCATGGGGAGGTCAGGGAACATGCAGTGGCAATGTAGGATAGGTTTCTGAAAAACATCGCGGGGTGGTGCGCATTGTATGGGTGTGTGTTACATGACATTCACTAGTAGGAGTGAGAAAAACATCACGGGTTGGTGCGCATTGTATGGGTGTGTGTTACATTACATTCACTAGTAGGAGTGAGAAAAACATCACGGGGTGGGGTGAATCGGAGGGTCTGAATTAGGATAGGCAGTGAGTGGCAATGTAGGATGGAGAAAAGCACCGCGGTGTGGTCAGCATGGGGAGGTCAGGGAACATGCAGTGGCAATGTAGGATAGGTTTCTGAAAAACATCGCGGGGTGGTGTGCATTGTATTGGTTTGTGTTACATTACATTCACTAGTAGGAGTGAGAAAAACATCACGGGGTGGTGCGCATTGTATGGGTGTGTGTTACATTACATTCACTAGTAGGAGTGAGAAAAACATCACGGGGTGGTGTGAATCGGAGAGTCAGAATTAGGATAGGCAGTGAGTGGCAATGTAGGATGGAGAAAAGCACCGCGGGGTGGTCAGCATGTGGAGGTCAGGGAACATGCAGTGGCAATGTAGGATAGGTTTCTGAAAAACATCACGGGGTGGTGCGCATTGTATGGGTGTGTGTTACATTACATGCACTAGTAGGAGTGAGAAAAACATCACGGGGTGGTGTGAATCGGAGGGTCTGAATTAGGATAGGCAGTGAGTGGCAATGTAGGATAGAGAAAAGCACGGCGGGGTGGTCAGCATGGGGAGGACAGGGAACATGCAGTGGCAATGTAGGATAGGTTTCTGAAAAACATCGCGGGGTGGTGCGCATTGTATGGGTGTGTGTTACATTACATTCACTAGTAGGAGTGAGGAAAACATCACGGGGTGGTGCGCATTGTATGGGTGTGTGTTACATTACATTCACTAGTAGGAGTGAGAAAAACATCACGGGGTGGTGTGAATCGGAGGGTCTGAATTAGGATAGGCAGTGAGTGGCAATGTAGGATGGAGAAAAGCACTGCGGGGTGGTCAGCATGGGGAAGTCAGGGAACATGCAGTGGCAATGTAGGATAGGTTTCTGAAAAACATCGCGGGGTGGTGCGCATTGTATGGGTGTGTGTTACATTACATTCACTAGTAGGAGTGAGAAAAACATCACGGGGTGGTGCACATTGTATGGGTGTGTGTTACATTACATTCACTAGTAGGAGTGAGAAAAACATCACGGGGTGGTGCGCATTGTATGGGTGTGTGTTACATTACATTCACTAGTAGGAGTGAGAAAAACATCACGGGGTGGTGTGAATTGGAGAGTCTGAATTAGGATAGGCAGTGAGTGGCAATGTAGGATGGAGAAAAGCACTGCGCGGTGGTCAGCATGGGGAGGTCAGGGAACATGCAGTGGCAATGTAGGATAGGTTTCTGTAAAACATCGCGTGGTGGTGCGCATTGTATGGGTGTGTGTTACATTACATTCACTAGTAGGAGTGAGAAAAACATCACGGGGTGGTGTGAATCGGAGGGTTTGAATTAGGATAGGCAGTGAGTGGCAATGTAGGATGGAGAAAAGCACCGCGCGGTGGTCAGCATGGGGAGGTCAGGGAACATGCAGTGGCAATGTAGGATAGGTTTCTGAAAAACATCGCGGGGTGGTGCGCATTGTATGGGTGTGTGTTACATTACATTCACTAGGAGGAGTGAGAAAAACATCACGGGGTGGTACGCATTGTATGGGTGTGTGTTACATTACATTCACTAGTAGGAGTGAGAAAAACATCACGGGGTGGTGTGAATTGGAGAGTCTGAATTAGGATAGGCAGTGAGTGGCAATGTAGGATGGAGAAAAGCACCGCGCGGTGGTCAGCATGGGGAGGTCAGGGAACATGCAGTGGCAATGTAGGATAGGTTTCTGTAAAACATCGCGTGTTGGTGCGCATTGTATGGGTGTGTGTTACATTACATTCACTAGTAGGAGTGAGAAAAACATCACGGGGTGGTGTGAATCGGAGGGTTTGAATTAGGATAGGCAGTGAGTGGCAATGTAGGATGGAGAAAAGCACCGCGCGGTGGTCAGCATGGGGAGGTCAGGGAACATGCAGTGGCAATGTAGGATAGGTTTCTGTAAAACATCGCGTGGTGGTGCGCATTGTATGGGTGTGTGTTACATTACATTCACTAGTAGGAGTGAGAAAAACATCACGGGGTGGTGTGAATCGGAGGGTTTGAATTAGGATAGGCAGTGAGTGGCAATGTAGGATGGAGAAAAGCACCGCGCGGTGGTCAGCATGGGGAGGTCAGGGAACATGCAGTGGCAATGTAGGATAGGTTTCTGAAAAACATCGCGGGGTGGTGCGCATTGTATGGGTGTGTGTTACATTACATTCACTAGGAGGAGTGAGAAAACCATCACGGGGTGGTACGCATTGTATGGGTGTGTGTTACATTACATTCAGTAGGAGGAGTGAGAAAAACATCACGGGGTAGTGTGAATCGGAGGGTCAGAATTAGGATAGGCAGTGAGTGGCAATGTAGGATGGAGAAAAGCACCGCGGGGTGGTCAGCATGTGGAAGTCAGGGAACATGCAGTGGCAATGTAGGATAGGTTTCTGAAAAACATCGCGGGGTGGTGCGCATTGTATGGGTGTGTGTTACATTACATTCACTAGTAGGAGTGAGAAAAACATCACGGGGTGGTGCGCAATGTATGGGTGTGTGTTACATTACATTCACTAGTAGGAGTGAGAAAAACATCACGGGGTGGTGTGAATTGGAGGGTCTGAATTAGGATAGGCAGTGAGTGGCAATGTAGGATGGAGAAAAGCACCGCGGGGTGGTCAGCATGGGGAGGTCAGGGAACATGCAGTGGCAATGTAGGATAGGTTTCTGAAAAAGATCGCGGGGTGGTGCACATTGTATGGGTGTGTTTTACATTACATTCACTAGTAGGAGTGAGAAAAACATCACGGGGTGGTGCGCATTGTATGGGTGTGTGTTACATTACATTCACTAGTAGGAGTGAGAAAAACATCACGGGGTGGTGTGAATCGGAGGGTCTGAATTAGGATAGGCAGTGAGTGGCAATGTAGGCTGGAGAAAAGCACCGCGGGGTGGTCAGCATGGGGAGGTCAGGGAACTTGCATTGGCAATGTAGGATAGGTTTCTGAAAAACATCGCAGGGTGGTGCGCATTGTATGGGTGTGTGTTACATGACATTCACTACTAGGAGTGAGAAAAACATCACGGGGTGGTGCGCATTGTATGGGTGTGTGTTACATCACATTCACTAGTAGGTGTGAGAAAAACATCACTGGGTGGTGTGAATCGGAGGGTCTGAATTAGGATAGGCAGTGAGTGGCAATGTAGGATGGAGAAAAGCACCGCGGGGTGGTCAGCATGGGGAGGTCAGGGAACATGCAGTGGCAATGTAGGATAGGTTTCTGTAAAACATCGTGTGGTGGTGCGCATTGTATGGGTGTGTGTTACATTACATTCACTAGTAGGAGTGAGAAAAACATCACGGGGTGGTGCGCATTGTACGGGTGAGTGTTACATTACATTCACTAGTAGGAGTGAGAAAAACATCACGGGGTGGTGTGAATCGGAGGGTCTGAATTAGGATAGGCAGTGAGTGGTAATGTAGGCTGGAGAAAAGCACCGCGGGGTGGTCAGCATGGGGAGGTCAGGGAACATGCAGTGGCAATGTAGGATAGGTTTCTGTAAAACATCGCGGGGTGGTGAGCATTGTATGGGTGTGTGTTACATTACATTCACTAGTAGGAGTGAGAAAAACATCACGGGGTGGTGCGTATTGTACGGGTGAGTGTTACATTACATTCACTAGTAGGAGTGAGAAAAACATCACGGGGTGGTGTGAATCGGAGGGTCTGAATTAGGATAGGCAGTGAGTGGCAATGTAGGATGGAGAAAAGCACCGTGGGGTGGTCAGCATGGGGAGGTCAGGGAACATGCAGTGGCAATGTAGGATAGGTTTCTGAAAAACATCGCGGGGTGGTGCGCATTGTATGGGTGTGTGTTACATTACATTCACTAGTAGGAGTGAGAAAAACATCACGGGGTGGTGCGCATTGTATGGGTGTGTGTTACATTACATTCACTAGTAGGACTGAGAAAAACATCACGGGGTGGTGTGAATCCGGGGTCTGAATTAGCATAGGCAGTGAGTGGCAATGTAGGATGGAGAAAAGCACCGCGGGGTGGTCAACATGGGGAGGTCAGGGAACATGCAGTGGCAATGTAGGATAGATTTCGGAAAAAGATCGCGGGGTGGTGCGCATTGTATGGGTGTGTGTTACATTACATTCACTAGTAGGAGTGAGAAAAACATCACGGGGTGGTGCGCATTGTATGGGTGTGTGTTACATTACATTCACTAGTAGGAGTGAGAAAAACAGCACGGGGTGGTGCGCATTGTATGGGTGTGTGTTACATTACATTCACTAGTAGGAGTGTGAAAAACATCACGGGGTGTTGTGAATCGGAGGGTCTGAATTAGGATAGGCAGTGAGTGGCAATGTAGGATGGAGAAAAGCACTGCGGGGTGGTCAGCAAGGGGAAGTCAGGGAACATGCAGTGGCAATGTAGGATAGGTTTCTGAAAAACATCGCGTGGTGGTGCGCATTGTATGGGTGTGTGTTACATTACATTCACTAGTAGGAGTGAGAAAAACATCACGGGGTGGTGCGCATTGTATGGGTGTGTGTTACATTACATTCACTAGTAGGAGTGAGAAAAACATCACGGGGTGGTGCGCATTGTATGGGTGTGTGTTAAATTACATTCACTAGTAGGAGTGAGAAAAACATCACGGAGTGGTGTGAATTGGAGAGACTGAATTAGGATAGGCAGTGAGTGGCAATGTAGGATGGAGAAAAGCACCGCGGGGTGGTCAGCATGGGGAGGTCAGGGAACATGCAGTGGCAATGTAGGATAGGTTTCTGAAAAACATCGCAGGGTGGTGCGCATTGTATGGGTGTGTGTTACATGACATTCACTACTAGGAGTGAGAAAAACATCACGGGGTGGTGCGCATTGTATGGGTGTGTGTTACATTACATTCACTAGTAGGTGTGAGAAAAACATCACTGGGTGGTGTGAATCGGAGGGTCTGAATTAGGATAGGCAGTGAGTGGCAATGTAGGATGGAGAAAAGCACCGCGTTGTGGTCAACATGGGGAGGTCAGGGAACATGCAGTGGCAATGTAAGATAGGTTTCTGAAAAACATCGCGGGGTGGTGCGCATTGTATGGATGTGTGTTACATTACATTCACTAGTAGGAGTGAGAAAAACATCACGGAGTGGTGCGCATTGTATGGGTGTGTGTTACATTACATTCACTAGTAGGAGTGAGAAAAACTTCACGGGGTGGTGTGAATCGGAGGGTCTGAATTAGGATAGGCAGTGAGTGGCAATGTAGGATGGAGAAAAGCACCGCGGGGTGGTCAGCATGGGGAGGTCAGGGAACATGCAGTGACAATATAGGATAGGTTTCTGAAAAACATCGCGGGGTGGTGCGCATTGTATGGGTGTGTGTTACATTACATTCACTAGTAGGAGTGAGAAAAACATCACGGGGTGGTGCGCATTGTATGGGCGTGTGTTACATTACATTCACTAGTAGGAGTGAGAAAAACATCACGGGGTGGTGTGAATCGGAGGGTCTGTATTAGGATAGGCAGTGAGTGGCAATGTAGGATGGAGAAAAGCACCGCGGGGTGGTCAGCATGGGGAGGTCAGGGAACATGCAGTGGCAATGTAGGATAGGTTTCTGAAAAACATCGCGGGGTGGTGCGCATTGTATGGGTGTGTGTTACATTACATTCACTAGTAGGAGTGAGAAAAACATCACGGGCTGGTGCGCATTGTATGGGTGTGTGTTACATTACATTCACTAGTAGGAGTGAGAAAAACATCACGGGGTGGTGCGCATTGTATGGGTGTGTGTTACATTACATTCACTAGTAGGAGTGAGAAAAAAATCACGGGGTGGTGTGAATCGGAGGGTCTGTATTAGGATAGGCAGTGAGTGGCATTGTAGGATGGAGAAAAGCACCGCGGAGTGGTCAGCATGGGGAGGTCAGGGAACATGCAGTGGCAATGTAGGATAGGTTTCTGAAAAACAGCGCGGGGTGGTGCACATTGTATGGGTGTGTGTTACATTACATTCACTAGTAGGAGTGAGAAAAACATCACGGGCTGGTGCGCATTGTATGGGTGTGTGTTACATTACATTCACTAGTAGGAGTGAGAAAAACATCACGGGGTGGTGTGCATTGTATGGGTGTGTGTTACATTACATTCACTAGTAGGAGTGTGAAAAACATCACGGGGTGGTGTGAATCGGAGGGTCTGAATTAGGATAGGCAGTGAGTGGCAATGTAGGATGGAGAAAAGCACCGCGGGGTGGTCAACATGGGGAGGTCAGGGAACATGCAGTGGCAATGTAGGATAGGTTTCTGAAAAACATCGCGGGGTGGTGCGCATTGTATGGGTGTGTGTTACATTACATTCACTAGTAGGAGTGAGAAAAACATCACGGGGTGGTGCGCATTGTATGGGTGTGTGTTACATTACATTCATTAGTAGGACTGAGAAAAACATCACGGGGTGGTGTGAATTCGGGGTCTGAATTAGGATAGGCAGTGAGTGGCAATGTAGGATGGAGAAAAGCACCGCGGGGTGGTCAACATGGGGAGGTCAGGGAACATGCAGTGGCAATGTAGGATAGATTTCTGAAAAAGATCGCGGGGTGGTGCGCATTGTATGGGTGTGTGTTACATTACATTCACTAGAAGGAGTGAGAAAATCATCATGGGGTGGTGTGAATCAGAGGGTCTGAATTAGGATAGGCAGTGAGTGGCAATGTAGGATGGAGAAATGCACCGCGGGGTGGTCAGCATGGGGAGGACAGTGAACATGCAGTGGCAATGTAGGATAGGTTTCTAAAAAACATCTCGGGGTGGTGCGCATTGTATGGGTGTGTGTTACATTACATTCACTAGTAGGAGTAAGAAAAACATCACGGGGTGGTGCGCATTGTATGGGTGTGTGTTACATTACATTCACTAGTAGGAGTGAGAAAAACAGCACGGGGTGGTGCGCATTGTATGGGTGTGTGTTACATTACATTCACTAGTAGGAGTGTGAAAAACATCACGGGGTGTTGTGAATCGGAGGGTCTGAATTAGGATAGGCAGTGAGTGGCAATGTAGGATGGAGAAAAGCACTGCGGGGTGGTCAGCATGGGGAAGTCAGGGAACATGCAGTGGCAATGTAGGATAGGTTTCTGAAAAACATCGCGGGGTGGTGCGCATTGTATGGGTGTGTGTTACATTACATACACTAGTAGGAGTGAGAAAAACATCACGGGGTGGTGCGCATTGTATGGGTGTGTGTTACATTACATTCACTAGTAGGAGTGAGAAAAACATCACGGGGTGGTGCGCATTGTATGGGTGTGTGTTACATTACATTCACTATTAGGAGTGAGAAAAACATCACGGAGAGGTGTGAATTGGAGAGTCTGAATTAGGATAGGCAGTGAGTGGCAATGTAGGATGGAGAAAACCACCGCGGGGTGGTCAGCATGGGGAGGTCAGGGAACATGCAGTGGCAATGTAGGATAGGTTTCTGAAAAACATCGCGTGGTGGTGCGCATTGTATGGGTGTGTGTTACATGACATTCACTAGTAGGAGTGAGAAAAACATCACGGGTTGGTGCGCATTGTATGGGTGTGTGTTACATTACATTCACTAGTAGGAGTGAGAAAAACATCACGGGGTGGTGTGAATCGGAGGGTCTGAATTAGGATAGGCAGTGAGTGGCAATGTAGGATGGAGAAAAGCACCGCGGTGTGGTCAGCATGGGGAGGTCAGGGAACATGCTGTGGCAATGTAGGATAGGTTTCTGAAAAACATCGCGGGGTGGTGCGCATTGTATGGGTGTGTGTTACATGACATTCACTAGTAGGAGTGAGAAAAACATCACGGGGTGGTGCGCATTGTATGGGTGTGTGTTACATTACATTCACTAGTAGGAGTGAGAAAAACATCACGGGGTGGTGTGCATTGTATGGGTGTGTGTTACATTACATTCACTAGTAGGAGTGTGAAAAACATCACGGGGTGGTGTGAATCGGAGGGTCTGAATTAGGATAGGCAGTGAGTGGCAATGTAGGATGGAGAAAAGCACCGCGGGGTGGTCAGCATGGGGAGGTCAGGGAACATGCAGTGGCAATGTAGGATAGGTTTCTGAAAAACATTGCGGGGTGGTGCGCATTGTATGGGTGTGTGTTACATTACATTCACTAGTAGGAGTGAGAAAAACATCACGGGGTGGTGCGCATTGTATGGGTGTGTGTTACATTACATTCACTAGTAGGACTAAGAAAACATCACGGGGTGGTGTGAATTCGGGGTCTGAATTAGGATAGGCAGTGAGTGGCAATGTAGGATGGAGAAAAGCACCGCGGGGTGGTCAACATGGGGAGGTCAGGGAACATGCAGTGGCAATGTAGGATAGATTTCTGAAAAAGATCGCGGGGTGGTGCGCATTGTATGGGTGTGTGTTACATTACATTCACTAGAAGGAGTGAGAAAAACATCATGGGGTGTTGTGAATCGGAGGGTCTGAATTAGGATAGGCAGTGAGTGGCAATGTAGGATGGAGAAAAGCACTGCGGGGTGGTCAGCATGGGGAAGTCAGGGAACATGCAGTGGCAATGTAGGATAGGTTTCTGAAAAACATCGCGGGGTGGTGCGCATTGTATGGGTGTGTGTTACATTACATTCACTAGTAGGAGTGAGAAAAACATCACGGGGT
This sequence comes from Cavia porcellus, assembly GCF_034190915.1. NCBI lineage: Eukaryota > Metazoa > Chordata > Mammalia > Rodentia > Caviidae > Cavia > Cavia porcellus. Next base: position 600,812 of record NW_026947612.1, on the reverse strand, counting down.
GGTGCGCATTGTATGGGTGTGTGTTACATTACATTCACTAGTAGGAGTGAGAAAAACATCACGGGGTGGTGCGCATTGTATGGGTGTGTGTTACATTACATTCACTATTAGGAGTGAGAAAAACATCACGGAGTGGTGTGAATTGGAGAGTCTGAATTAGGATAGGCAGTGAGTGGCAATGTAGGATGGAGAAAACCAGCGCGGGGTGGTCAGCATGGGGAGGTCAGGGAACATGCAGTGGCAATGTAGGATAGGTTTCTGAAAAACATCGCGGGGTGGTGCGCATTGTATGGGTGTGTGTTACATGACATTCACTAGTAGGAGTGAGAAAAACATCACGGGTTGGTGCGCATTGTATGGGTGTGTGTTACATTACATTCACTAGTAGGAGTGAGAAAAACATCACGGGGTGGTGTGAATCGGAGGGTCTGAATTAGGATAGGCTGTGAGTGGCAACGTAGGATGGAGAAAAGCACCGCGGTGTGGTCAGCATGGGGAGGTCAGGGAACATGCTGTGGCAATGTAGGATAGGTTTCTGATAAACATCGCGGGGTGGTGCGCATTGTATGGGTGTGTGTTACATGACATTCACTAGTAGGAGTGAGAAAAACATCACGGGGTGGTGCGCATTGTATGGGTGTGTGTTACATTACATTCACTAGTAGGAGTGAGAAAAACATCACGGGGTGGTGTGCATTGTATGGGTGTGTGTTACATTACATTCACTAGTAGGAGTGTGAAAAACATCACGGGGTGGTGTGAATCGGAGGGTCTGAATTAGGATAGGCAGTGAGTGGCAATGTAGGATGGAG